>NC_035442.2:138553279-138824841 GCF_002127325.2 Helianthus annuus
GTTCAACTTGTAGGCTACCTTGCCAATCTTTTCTAAGATTTCGAATGGTCCGACGTACCGCGGATTCAGTTTGCCCCTTTTGCCAAAACGTACCACACCCTTCCAGGGTGAGACTTTCAATAATACCCGGTCCCCGACCTGAAATTCCAAAGGCTTTCTACGCTTGTCCGCGTAGGCTTTCTGACGGTCGCGTGCTGCCGCCATGCGTTGTCGTATCTGAGCTATCTTTTCTGTGGCGTCCACTACAATCTCTGGACCCGTAATCTGACTATCCCCCACCTCTGCCCAACAGAGAGGTGACCGGCATTTACGTCCGTACAATGCCTCGAATGGAGCGGCTTGAATGCTGGTATGGTAACTGTTATTATACGAGAACTCCACCAAAGGGAGATGCTTTTCCCAGCCGTTGCCGAAATCGATAACGCATGCCCTAAGCATGTCTTCAAGTGTTTGGATCGTTCGCTCAGACTGCCCATCCGTCTGAGGATGATATGCTGTGCTCATGTCTAATCGTGAGCCGAAGGATTTGTGCATTGCTTGCCATAGCTCTGAAGTGAATCGTGCATCGCGATACGAAATAATAGAGGTGGGCACTCCGTGCCTCGAAACAACTTCTTTAAGATAGACGTCTGCGAGAGTGGAGAACTTGTCCGTTTCCTTAATCGGCAGGAAGTGTGCAGACTTGGTGAGTCGATCAACTATGACCCATATTGTATCGTTCCCACGCTGAGATCTAGGTAAGCCTGTAACAAAATCCATGGAAATTTCTTCCCATTTCCATTGAGGTATCTTAGGCTGCTGAAGTAGACCAGCTGGTTTCTGGTATTCGACCTTGACTCTCGCACAGGTCAAACATTTTCCAACGTACGTAGCGATGTGGGCCTTCATGCTAGGCCACCAATAAGTAGTGCTGATGTCGTGGTACATTTTATCCGACCCTGGATGTACCGAATAGCGAGACTTGTGAGCTTCATCCATTACAAGTTCGCGTAAACCGCCATAGAGAGGGACCCAAATCCGGCCCGTTACATAGTAGGCGCCGTCTTCCTTTTGTTCCATTTGTTGTCGTGAGCCGCGTAAGGCTTCAGCCTTGACGTTTTCGGGCTTCAATGCTTCTACCTGAGCATTTCGTATCTGTGCTGGAAGGTTAGACTGAATCGTAAGCTGTAGCGCTCGCACGCGCTTCGGTAAGGTGTCCTTTCGACTTAGAGCGTCAGCCACAACATTGGCTTTGCCTGGATGGTACTTGATGGCGCATTCGTAGTCGTTAAGTAACTCGACCCATCGTCGTTGACGCATGTTCAAATCCTTCTGCTTAAGGATATGCTCGAGACTCCTGTGATCGGTGTAAATCGTGCACCTGGTACCGTACAGATAGTGTCGCCATATCTTAAGCGCGAAAACAACAGCTCCCAGCTCTAGATCGTGCGTCGTGTAATTCCGTTCATGAACCTTTAGTTGACGAGAAGCGTAGGCTATCACTTTATCACGTTGCATCAACACACATCCAAGACCCTGGATGGATGCATCACAATATACTACGAAGTCTTCTGTGCCTTCTGGCAATGAGAGAATAGGTGCGCTGCAAAGCCTATCCTTTAGATACTGAAAAGCAGTTTCCTGCGTGTTGCCCCAACGGTAGGTGACACCCTTCTGTGTCAGTAGTGTAAGTGGTTGCGCGATCTTTGAAAAGTCTTTAATAAACCGTCTGTAGTAGCCTGCCAAACCCAAGAATTGGCGTATTTCTGTTGGTGTACGCGGTGCAGGCCAATTTCTGATCGAATCTACCTTGGATGGATCGACATGAATCCCATCCTTGTTTACCACGTGGCCTAAGAAGTGGACTTCACGAAGCCAGAAGTCGCATTTTGAAAGCTTGGCGTACAACTGTTCCTTCCGAAGGAGTTCCAATATAAGGCGTAGATGTTGCTCGTGTTCCTCCTGACTCTTGGAGTAAATCAGGATGTCGTCGATGAAAACAATGACGAACTTGTCGAGATAGGGTTTGCACACCCTGTTCATAAGATCCATGAATACTGCAGGTGCGTTCGTAAGTCCGAACGGCATAACCAAGAACTCATAGTGACCATAGCGAGTTCTGAATGCTGTCTTAGAGACGTCCTCCTCACGGACTCTCAGTTGATGATATCCTGACCGTAGGTCGATCTTGGAATAGTAACACGACCCTTGCAACTGGTCGAATAAGTCGTCTATGCGTGGAAGAGGATAACGGTTCTTCACCGTCACCTTGTTCAGTTCCCTGTAGTCTATACACATCCTGAACGTACCGTCTTTCTTTTTCACGAAAAGCACTGGAGCTCCCCAAGGCGAAGAGCTTGGACGAATGAAGCCCTTTTCCAAGAGCTCTTGTAGCTGCTTTGACAATTCTCCCAATTCTGATGGAGCTAGACGATATGGTGCGCGAGCTATGGGTGCTGCTCCTGGAGCGAGCTCGATCTGAAATTCAACCTGACGATGAGGCGGTAAGCCAGGTAAATCTTCAGGAAACACCTGAGGGAAGTCACGTACGACTGGTATATCCTCCAATTTCTTTTCCTTTACTGATGCGTCTGAAACAAGAGCCAAAATGGCTGTGTGACCTTTACGTAAGCACTTCTGAGCCTTCAAGAATGAGATGATGCCAACCACAGCACCACTCTTGTCGCCTTGGACTTCAAGAGGTTCTTGACCAGAACGTGGAATACGAATGATCTTCTCACTGCATAAGATTTCTGCCTGGTGTTGGGATAACCAATCCATCCCAATCACGACGTCGAAACTTCCCAGAACTATGGGAATGAGATCTATAGAGAAGGCTTGACCAGCTAGGATAAGATTACAACCCTGAACTACGTGCGTGGCTTCTAGACTTTTACCGTTAGCTAACTCTACTACGTGCTTGGTGGGTAAAAGTGTTGGTGCACGTTTTAGCAGTTGACACATTTTCACAGACATATAGCTTGTATCCGCACCCGAATCAAATAAAACAGTAACGTAAACATTGTCGAGGAGAAACTTACCCATAACAACGTTGGGATCGTTCACTGCGTCGCCACGACCTAGTACGAATGCACGGCCCCTTGCCTCGTTGCCGTTGTTGTTTCCTCCGTTGTTGTTGTTGCCGTTGCCCTGGTTGTTGTTGTTGTTGTTGTTGTTGTTCTGGTTCCTGTTGAGCTGTGGGCAGTGTCTCTTGATGTGGCCTTCAGCACCACAATTGTAGCATCCCTTGTTGCCCTGTTGTTGGTTAGGCTGAGCGTGAGGCTGCTGCTGATTTTGGTTCGCAGGACGAAGGCTTCTACAGTCTTTGGCCTCGTGACCCATCTTGAGGCATCTTTGGCAACGACCCTTGGTACACTGACCGTTGTGGTGCCTGTTGCAGTTGTTGCACTTTGGAAGATTTCCGCGATATCCACCCTGCCTGTGGCTACCTGACGACTGTTGGTTAGGGCTTTGATAGTTGTCAGTCTTTCGCTGCTGATTCTGGGACTGAACCGAAACTGATGCTTTGCTTGAATCCCCCTCCCATTTCCTCTTGTTGTCACTGAGGGTAACGGGAGTGGCTGAAGGAGTGACTGTAGCAGTAGCGCTGACACGCTTAGGCAGTTTATTCTGATCCACTGCCTGATCGGTGATACGATGAGCGAGACGCTGGATTTCCTGGATGTTGTCGAGGTTAGCCGAGGTAACATGGCTCTGGATTTCTGGTGCCAACCCCTTGAGATACATCTCGATACGCTTGTATGGAGGGTCTACCATAGTTGGACACAGCACGGCCAGCTCGTTTGACCGCTTGGTATACGCTTCATTCTCCGACCCAACCATTTTCAGATTATACAGCTCGTCTTCTAGCTTGTGAATATCTTCACGCGTACAATACTCTCTCTTGATGAGTTCCTTAAAATCGTTTCAGGGTGTGGCGTTAGCAGCTGCCAACCCCAGAATTTGCACCTGCGCGTTCCACCAGGTTAGCGCGATTCCTTCTAAAGTGCCGGTGGCGTATTTCACCCTGCGTGCCTCAGGGCATTCACACATTTCGAATACTGATTCTAGCTTCTCAAACCAGTGGAGGAGTCCAACCGCTCCTTCTGTGCCGCTGAACGTGCCGGGACGGCAGTCCATAAAGTTCTTGAATGTGCAGACAGGCTGCTGCGCATGTTGACCTGCTTGAGCTGCTGCAACTGCCGCAGCAACTTGGGCTTGAACAAGAGCCTCTAACTGGGCTTGTGTCATGTTAATTCTTCCAGCCATTGATCTTCATGTCAAAGGCGAAATAGGTGAGAAAAGTTCGCGAATAGTGCGATGACAGAAAAGTGTAAGCACGTAGGGTTTCTCATGCTATAGTATCATGTGTATCTAAACGTAATGCGAGCAAAGTTCTAAGCAGTTCTAGCATACAGGCAATAAACATAAACCTTATTACCTAGGATGTCGAGTCTTGCACGTGGAGCGAAGCGTCGTTGTGGATCGTTGAGAGCACTGTTCGGGTTATAGTCTGGTTTTAATAAAAACTTTTTCCCGTATTAAAACCAAGTTCTCTATAACCAATGGCTCTGATACCAATCTGTCACACCCCCAAAATCCACACGCGGAGTACCACCGCTTGGGAGCGTGACATGACCAGGATCAAGCCATCAATCATATCAAATATAGCATTTAATAATAATAAAAGTCATTAAAGTAGTTCATCATAACATGATTGATGTTTCAAAAACCAAGCATTGTTTAAGTAGCGGAAGCATTGTTGTAAACCCAAGTTAAAAATACTGAAATGTCATAAGTGTCTAACAAAGTAATACGATCCTTGTCCACAACGACCGGCTCCTCTTTGTGCAAGCTCCATGTACCTAACGATCTGCAAGGCATGTAACAGAATGATCAACAAACTAGTTGAGCGAGTTCACAGTAAGTAAATGCATAACAGTAAGTAACGAGTGGCTCTACTGGGCCGATAGTAAGTTGTATAGGTGGGGGCTTCCCATGTTATGTGACCACTAGACTATTCGTATCAACTACTCGTATCATCCCTGTTCTTCTTCCGAGAACAGTAGCGCGTATGGGGTGTACGTAGGTTTTACGCACGTATCCTTCACAACCGAGGATAGGAGACGCGGGGGTGTACATGGGTTTCACGTACGTATCCTTTGTACCGAGGATAGAAGTAAGTAATGCGTACACGTAGGTTTTACGTGCGTGCCTGACATCCGAGGCAGTAATTGGCATATGACCACGTAGGTGTTATCCTAACCTACGGAACCGTCCTGACATCCGAGGATCATGGTAGGTGATAGTCTAGGAAAAGCATATGTACGTTCTTAATAAATGGTAACCTTTATCCCATTCCCACGACCCGGGAATCCCATGCCTTAGTAGGAGTGTGAACTCACCTGGGTTTGCTCGGCAGACAATAAAATGCTCAAGTATACAAGTAAGGGATCAACCACGTCCTATCATGGTTACTTATGCAAGTTAGGTTCGTACTCAACTATTGTACGTATAAGCTACACGTATGTATACACATATAATCATGGCAATGTACACGTATTCCAATAGTAGTCCAAAACAAACAGTAAACAAATATCCAAGTGCCCGGTCTAAACCAATTGGGCCTGTATAGTAAAAGTCCAATAGCATGGCCCGTCTCGAGTCGCAACGAGGAGATCCCGAGTCGCAACGGGACTCGTAACGGTGATGTTCTCGAGTCGCAATCGGAGCTGGTCTCGAGTTGTTAAGGTCCGGTTACGAGTCGCAACGGGACTCGCAACCGTGGTTTCGGTTCATCATGGTCCGGTTACGAGTCGCAACGGGACTCGCAACCATGGTCTCGGCTTGTGCCGTTGTGGTCTCGAGTCGTGATTGTGAGGTTTCGAGTCGCAACTGTGTTACCGAGTCGCAACCGGGTGTGTGTAACTGGTTTCCATAATCATAAGCAACAATCATTCCGTAATTTATGCAAACAACTAAGCAGTTTCACAATTCAGATCAAACCTAATAATTTGCAGATTTTTATATCATATTCAACGTGTTCATCTTTAAACAAATGCATAACAGTATCAAGAATAAACAATCGGATCATAATCAAATATATAGCAACCGGTTGGTTTTAAATCTTGCAACCCTATCATGCATCCTAACCGATTAACACATACATGCAACCGATTTACAATCAACATCACGAATCACTGTTAGGCTTCTATCATACAACCCGGTTTGTGTGAATATACATAAGAGCCGATTTACATACAAGCAGATTGGTTATGATAACCTATGTCACTTAATCAGTTTAGCTCGATAACATAACTCATCCGATTACAATCATATGGTGAACAAACGATTTGCAAGAACACAAACTAAACCACATAAATCGTACAAGAACATAATCAATCATACTAACCGGTTACAAGTAAAGGAGTGTGATCCGAATGGGAAGTTGGTTCTTGTGCCGCCGGTTTCCAAGCAACGAGAGGGAGAGAGAGTTTGTGTGTGTGTTGCTTTGTGGTTGCAAAGATTGTAAAACTAAAACCCTAAGATGTGTATGTGTATATATACGTAGAGGGGATGTGGGCCGAAACCCCCACATGGGTTTTCTCATGGTCTCGAGTCCACTAAATGGACCGAGTGGGTTTGTGTTCGGTGTGGTTCGATAATTATAACATTAAATCACATAATTCACGTAATACGTATCATTCATATAAATTAAATCTCGTAAAAGCATAACATATTCACATACAGTTCACAAAGTAGGTCTAGAATTCGAGTTGTCACATTATCCCCATCTAATTGGAAATTCCGTCCCGAAATTTGGTATGCACTCACTGAGGAAGCTAGGTAAGTTCAATCGTTCACTGATTTTCCTGGGGTGTCACAGGCGGCGGCTAGGGTTTCACTGGTACATCTGTAAATGTCTTTTTCCTAATTTTCATTGAATTTGTTTTCCTTCTATTACATTAATATCACGTAAATATTATTATCCCAGTTGGCAGTTTCCCTTCGATTGCATTTGTTTTCCATTAACGATTTCTATCGATTACATCTGTCTTTCTAAGTATATGATCTTTTCGATTTCATCTGTTAGTATATAGGTTGCTGAATTTGGAAATTACCGGATGTTGTTGTCACTTGGTAGAACTTTAATGCTACAAAAGCCAACATTCTAACCATAATGTATTGAAATTTTCTTTTAATCGTGGGATTTGAGTATTTAGTTTCTTTAATAGGTCCTATGTCAAAAGTAATATTACGAGATCAGTATGCAAAGTACACGTATTGGGATGTATTGAGTTTGTGGGGTGGGACTTGATTAATCTTTATTTTATAACAAATGATAGGTTGGACAATAAATCTCAAATAATTGCTGGAATTGCTTATGCGTGTTGAAGAGGGTTGATCGTTGGAAAGTTTCTGAAATCAGATTTGGCAAAAGTCATCACCTTCTTAAGGATATATGGTTCCACAGTCATGTATGTTTATCGTACTTAATAAACTACTTCCCAAATTCATACTCTTCAAGAAATGTGAAGGTCGCCCGGTTGGGTAACGGGTCAAAACATGTTGTGGTCAATGTGAGTATTTCCTTTTTTTTTTGCTTATTTCAACAATTTGAATGTGCGGTTTCCATTACAAAACTTCTTTGATATAAGTTTAATGTAAATGGTGGTTTATTGATATATGTAGGCTGGTGGATAAAATCAACTGGACAGTATCCTACCTTAAAAAGTGTTTGATGGGGTCCTTGATATATACGATGTGAAAGATTTAAGAACAACTGGTCAACTGTATATTTTCATATTTCATGTGTTTTAAGAAGTAGCTACCATTCACTTTGGAAAGCCAAATGCTGTATACCTGGAAAATTGGAATAAATTAAACTTTTTAAATAACTACATATACTTTTAAGGCATGTATGCATGGATATTTCACATGATCAAGGCACGTATGGATTTGTTGTCAAGTTTTATCTTCTTATTCTTATGATATGCTTAATTTTTATTAATTACATTATCTAAAATATTTAATACCTTTATATATTAGCTGCAACAGTTGCATAATGGACGGTTGGTAGAACTTCATTGAAATTTTTAATGGAAGTCAAAAGGAGACATGGTAAAATCTATTTTACTTTGCTCTTTAGAAAGTGTTTAGGACTACTTACTCGTTCTTTGGATTTTGTAATGAGTCAAATTGTTTATCTTGAAAATTTGGTTATAAGTAGAACTTAGCTAATGGTTTTGGTGATAATCTATTTTGCTCACAAGTTGGTTTATTCAAGTTATAGATTACATTTAACCATGCTTGTAAAAGTCCCGCTTATGCTCTAAGTACTCACTACAAGGTATGCTGTCGAGCACCGAGTACTGTTCGCCTAGCCAAATGGGTCACGATTGGGTAAGACGGGAATAAAAAAATGTCACTTTGTATTTATTTTATTTACTCATTTATGATTTATGTAAATCAAATGATGTGTTGTCACTTTTAATACTAGAAGTGACTGAAAAAATTTGAATGCCAGATGAAAAAAATGTAGGATGCTTTTATTGATTTCCCATAAGTATTTAGGGTATCAACGTAATTTTTTTCATTAATTATTTTGTTTTTATATTGATTCATTAGTTTTAAACACTTTTATATATTATTTTGCAATTCAAATTTGTTATTTTTGTTATTAGATAATGCATAATTTGTACAATTTATTTGATACACGATGTTGGAAGATTTTTGTCAACCACGTTTAGGAAATGGATTGCGCTGTCCATTTTCCATGCTTTGTAACTTATTATAAAAACGAATGTAAAAATATTTTTTAAAAGTGAACTTTTGAAGACGTTTGTTTATATAAGATCAGTTTTGATTGATTTTTCTTATTTATTTGCTTAATTTTGCAGGCATTTTTAGTGATGGTAAGGCACAAGAAGTGTGTTGGGTACACGTATGAATCACATTTTGGTGTGAGTGAGTTTTGGGGAAGTCCCATGCCACAACAAGGGGGTGCTAGAGTGAGTCTTGGTGTATACTTTCTGTTGGTAAATGAAGCATAATTTATCGAAGAAAGGTGCAACCCATGCTTGGAGAATGTAGTACCATTAAACAAAGGTAGTTAATTCTTTCTACAACAAATTTTCGTATTGATTGATAAATGCATTTTAGAAACGTTTTTTTATTGTAGCTTAAATGGACACTTGAGGCTGAGCAGATGTCAAAACCCTGTTAGATATTTTTTAGGCAATTGAATACTTTTGATAACTCAAAGTCGGATTGTTTTCGTGTTTTTTTACACATTACCGCCCACATTACGACAATTGTATTATATTTTTCATAACCGATTTTTATGTATTTTTTAAAAGTATTTAGTCGTTATGCTTAGTTGTGTTGTTTAGCTAAATAAATGGAGTTTTTTGCAGCTTAAATTTAACTGCAGTCATACCCGCATAAGATATTGATCGGGAGGCAAGCGCAAATTGCGACGATTAAGCAAATGGGTGGACTTGATGGTTTGCCGAAGAGAGTAAACATGAAACTTTTGGTGTTGGTCATGTAGCATTTCTACGAGTTTAGGTAAGTTCTCTAACTTAGCTTCATATCATAGAATTTGAAATGTATATTTATATAGTATTCGATTTAGTGCTTAGGATAATCAGGTTGGTTGGTTTAACCGATGAACCTGCATACAACCTCTATATATATATATATATATATATATATTATACGTTTTAAAAATATCAACCTAACCTAACACACTATGGGTAGGTGAGGCATACGATGTAGGAAATATGTAAAAAAACTGAATCCCTGTTTTAATTCTGTCCTTTGATACCTTATGTGAAAAAAAGTGTTTGTTATTTTGCATAGGATATGCGTAATAATAGCTGAAGATGGTAGATAGAAGAGAAAGGTGGCACTTGCATGGAATAGCTTTTGGTACTGATTCAATCACTTTCTCTAAAGACTTTCCTAGCGGATTTGCTGTTTTTATGAAAGACAATTATCTGTTAGAAAGACATTAATCTCAAGCTCAAGGCTTTAGAAGCGGCAGGTAGCAAGTCCGTTGGAAGAAGTCATGTAATAGAAGTATAGGGGGACATTTTGTTTTGACTGTGAAAATTCATATATTACAAGATTCTAATAGAAGTCATGTATGTTAAAGTTCTTTAATTCAAACAATATTTCATGTTGGTCGGAAGAACATGATTGTTATGACTTATGATGGGAAATCACTTTGTTGTTATTACATGGGTTGTGAACGTATAATTATGTATTAATCATAAGTAGTTTTTAGTACAAGTAATTTTCTCGAGCCCGGGAAGCAATCCCTGGTGATAACCTAGTGTGGTTTCATAACCACTTTCAATTTAATCAGTGGTTAAGCCACATGTAATTAAAACGAAAGTCAAACTGATTAAACACTAAGTTTGACTTTTAAGTAATTAAGCTAAATTAAACAACTAAATAAGTAATTAGAAGCTTACTAATGGTCCTAGCAATCTTTTCTACACTTGTAATCCACTTGTTACTGCTGAGAGGTCCAGAGCAAGTCCCACAAGAGAAGTGTTTGTAAATGTGCTTATGAACACAAAAGGAGGTGCACTTATGTAACAATTCTCATGGATTTAGATCATCTCCAGGTGGATTTGGGGGCCCTAGGATCACTCCAGGTGTCCTAGCATGTTCTATAAACCGACATAAGGCTTCAGGGGTCGTTACAAACGAAGTAAGGCGGTGGAACAGCCTTAACCCGCACCTGGCAGCAACATTCTGTATCTGGCAGTCTGACGCGGGACGCGTAAGACTTAAGGGGAGTCTTACGCGGGCCGCCTGGACCGGGTTAACTGGTAAAACAAGTTTTAAACTTGGCAGTTTCAGTCCCTGAGCGTCTAAACCCCTTTTTAGCTTCATTTTTGGCAATCAAGGTCCTTGTAGTTAATTTCTTGAGGCCCAAGGAGGTATATGCAAACTTCGTTAGGCTCGGGTTCGTTAAATTCCTTCAATAATGCAAGTTTCATCAGGTTGACTCTTTTAGCCCAAAGTTTAGAAAACATGCTTAACGATCTCGGAATCACGTGAAATTTTTATCACATATTCTCGGGAGTATATTTGAATATTACGAAGCCTCGGTTTCGTTAAAAGGCCACTCAGAGGTCAGAATTGACATATTGACACTTTTAACCCTTGCAATTTATAATCTTCCGATTATTTTCACAAACGGCATCGTATACCCAATCAACCACCCATTTAAGAATGTTTTCTTTACGTGTGGTCATTCAGAGGCTCAACTTTGGCATGTTGACACTTTTAGTCCTTTCGTTTGCATATTTTCACTTGTTGTCAACTTTAGTCCCTTAAACTCAATCTTTCGCATAACCGGAGTTTAGGACACGTGTCTATGTATAATTGGACACGTTTTTACGTGGTGTTACATCCTCACCCTCTTAAAAGAAATCCCGACCCCGAGATTTACTGGAATAAGTGAGGGTACTTCTGTCTCATAGTGGACTCAACTTCCCACGTATACTCAGGACCTTTACGAGCATCCCATTTAACCTTTACTATAGGTACATAATTCCTTCAGAGATTTTTGACTTGTCGATCCTCGATTGATATAGGTTTCTCAATGAACCTCAAGCTTTTATCAACTTGCACGTCTTTATGAGACATTGCTAGAGATTCATCGGCTAAACACTTCTTGAGATTACAAACGTGGAACACATCATGAATTCCACTCAGCTCCTCTGGCAAGTTTAGCTTATAAGCTACACTGCCGACACATTCGATGATCTAGAATGGTCCTATATATCTAGGGCTCAACTTGCCCTTTTTACCAAAACGCATCACACCTTTCCAAGGTGACACTTTCAATAAAACTTTATCGCCCACTTCAAACTTGAGAGGCTTTCGCCTTTTATCAGCATAACTTTTCTGCCTATCCCTGGTAGTTTTTAGGCGATCACGAATCTGGACAATCTTGTCCGTTGTCTCAAGGACTATATCAGGTCCTGATATCTGAGCTTCTCCCACTTCTGCCCAACAGACAGGCGTTCTGCATTTTCGACCATATAGTGCCTCAAAAGGCGCAGCCTGAATGCTGGTATGATAACTATTGTTATAGGAGAACTCAATCAATGGCAGGTGGTCATCCCAACTACCATCCAAATCAGTAACACATGCACGAAGCATGTCTTCCAAAGTTTGAATAGTACGCTCACTCTGACCATCAGTCTGAGGATGGTAAGCAGTACTAAAATTTAAACGTGTGCCCAAAGATTGTTGGAAACTTTTCCAAAAGTGAGAGGTGTATCTAGTATCTCTATCAGAGATAATAGCCACCGGTACTCCATGAAGAGCTACAATCTTATCGACATACAACTAGGCTAACTTGTCGGAGCTATGAGTCTCCTTGATGGGCAAGAAATGTGCTGACTTCGTCAATCTATCTACAATGACCCATATAGTATCATTTTCGTGCCTTGTTTTAGGTAACTTGGTTATAAAATCCATGGTTACCATTTCCCATTTCCAAGTGGGAAGTTCCGGCTGTTGTAGAAGACCTGATGGCTTTTGATGTTCAGCCTTAATCTGAGCACATGTCAGGCACTTAGCTACATGGGTGGCAATAGATTTCTTCAAACATATCCACCAGTAATTGGCCTTTAAGTCTTGATACATCTTGTCACCTCCTGGGTGAACCGAATACTTAGAGTTGTTGGCTTCCTGAAGGATCACATCCCGAAGTCCTCCTTGGATAGGAACCCAAATTCTGGCATTCATTCTCAGAATTCCATCTTTTCCAGGTGTTAACTGTTTGGCAGTTACACCTAACTTTCATTTGGAAGATTAACTTCCAATACAGCGTCTTTCTGTGTAGCTAATAGTCTTTCATTCAGACATTCTTCAATTCAATGCTCTTTGCATTGATCCTAATCGGTTTAACTCTTTCCTTTCGGCTTAGAGCATCTGTGACCACATTCGCTTTACCGGGATGGTAGCGAATCTCGCAATCATAATCATTTAAAGTTTCCATCCAACGGCGTTGTCTCATATTGAGCTCTTTCTGGTTGAACAAATGTTGGAGACTTTTGTGATCTGAATAGATTACACATTTTGTTCCATACAAATAGTGTCTCCATAATTTTAGTACGAATACAACGGTACCCAATTCCAAATCATGGGTGGTTTAATTCTTTTCGTGCACCTTTAACTGTCGCGATGCATAGGCAATTACATTGCCCTGCTGCATAAGTACACACCCCATGCCGGTGTGTGAAGCATCGCAGTAAACAACAAAATCTTCAACTCCATCCGGTAGATACAGTACCGGAGCATTGCTCAACCTTTGCTTCAGGATTTCAAAAGATTCCTGCTGCTTTGGACCCCAATCAAACTTCACATTCTTACGGGTCAAGGAGGTTAATGGTGCAGCTATTCTTGAGAAGTTCTCGATGAACCTTCTATAATATCCTGCTAAACCCAGAAAGCTGCGAATTTCTGTAGGTGTCTTAGGTGCTTCCCAATTCATAACAGCCTCTACCTTGGCAGGATCTACTTGAATACCTTGTTCACTGACAACGTGTCCAAGGAACTGGACTTTCCGAAGCCAAAATTCGCACTTGGAGAATTTGGCATACAACTCTTGTCGAAGCAGTCCTAAAATACACCGAAGGTGCTTTTCATGCTCCACTTGGCTACGAGAGTAAATAAGTATGTCGTCTATAAAGACAATGACAAACTTATCTAAGTATGGCTTGCAGACTCTATTCATGAGATCCATGAATGCTGCAGGTGCACTAGTGAGCCCAAAAGGCATCACTAAGAACTCGAAATGTCCATACCTCGTTCTAAATGTTGTCTTCGGAACATCTTCAGTTCGAACCTTGAGTTGATGATACCCAGATCCCAGATCAATATTTGAGAAATAACTCGCTCCTTGGAGTTAATCAAATAAGTCATCGATCCTGGGTAAAGGATAACGATTCTTGATCGTTACCTTATTAAGTTCACGGTAATCAATGCGTACGCCCATTGATCCGTCTTTCTTCTTCACAAACAGAATTGGAGCTCCCCAAGGCGAAGAGCTGGGCTGAATGAAACCCTTTTCCAACAAATCATCCAGTTGAGTTCTGAGCTCCTTCATCTCGGTAGGCGCTAGACGATACGGAGCTCGTGCAATAGGCGCAGATCCTGGAAGGATATCTATCCTGAATTCTACTTGCCTCTCAGGAGGTAATCCCGGTAACTCATTAGGAAAGACATCAGGATACTCTGAAATGATTGGAATGTCTTCAATCTTCGGCTTCGGGTCATTGACAGTCACTTGTGCCATGTAAATGACACATCCGCCCTTCAAACACTGGGATACTTTAAGAATAGACACATTGCTGGGCAACCCGTACTGTGTGTCTCCTTGGATAGTGACTGATTCACCGGATGGGGTTTTGATAATGATAAGCTTTTTATCACAGGCAATTTGGGCTTGGTTATGCGATAACCAATCCATGCCTAAAACTATATCAAAACCAGCCAATTTCATTGGCAGGAGGGACAACGGGACATAATAGTTCTTAATGGATATGGAACATCCATCAAGAAGAGTTGAAGCTGATTCTAAGGTACCATCAGCGAGTTCTGCCTCATACTTTATGTCTAGAGTCTTAATAGGCAAATTCAACAACTTACAAAACTTATGATCTACGAAGGACTTATCAGCACCGGTATCAAATAAGACTCTAGCATAAATATTATTGATGAGGAAGGTACCTGTTATGACGTTATCATCGGTCACCGCTTCCCGTGCCTGCATCTGAAACACCCTGGCATTGTTCTTCTTAGCCTCCTCAGGCTTCTTCGCATACTTGGGGAAATTGGTCTTGATGTGCCCCTTTTCATTGCAACCGTAATAGGTTGCATCCTTAATGTTCCGGCACTCGACAGATTTGTGCCCCTTCTTCTTGCAGATTCCACACGGTTTAGCCTGTGGGTCTTGGTTGCACTTGCCAAAATGCCTTTTGTGGCAAGTCTTACACCTGGGCTTATCACCAGTCTGCCCTTTCTTGGAACCAGAGTTCCCTTTTCCCTTCTTATTCGACTGGGAGGACTGATCATCCTCTCTCTTCCTCTTCCCCTCTTTAGAATTTTTCTTCGCCCTGCTCCTCACAATATCCAATGTGAGGGATAATGATAGATCCACAGCGGATCTATAGGTGGTTGGCTTTGAAGCCTTAACATTCCCCTTAACTTCAGGGGCTAAACCACCAATAAAACGCGCAATGCGCTTGGGCTTAGGTGTGACTAAATACGACACAAGCCTCGACATAGAATTGAAACTAGTCACATAGGATCCACAGTCTAGATCCTTCATCACGAGGGTGAGAAAATCAGTCTCTATACGCTCCACCTCATGCTGAGGACAATAAGTGTCCTTAACCAGATCAACAAACTTCTCCCATGAGAGATTATACAAATGCACTTTCCCAATGGATTGTACAAGCGCTTTCCACCATGTAAGGGCATCGCCCTTAAAAGATTGGGAGACAAACATAACCACATCTTCTTTAGCGCAACCGCTAATATCTATCACCGTTTCCATCTCATCTAACCACTTCATACAGTCTATCGCCCCTTTTTCTCCTGTAAAGTCTCTTGGCTTACAGGAAACAAAATATTTGTAGGTACAACCCTTGGCGTGCCTAAGGGTATGCTCAGGAACAACCTGCTTCTTGGGTACACTACCCTGGTTAGACGAGTGTGGGGACTCACTTTTCCTGTGAGTATGTGGTTGAGAATGGGTTTTTGAAAGAGTTTGAGACCGAACAACACTCGGCTCTTTAAACTTAGCCTCTACCGCTTGAGAAACTGCAGCAGTGATCAAAGCTTGCAGTTCGGCACCAGTAATATTAATTCTGGTGTTGCCCTCTGCTGGATGACTGTTTGCTTCGTCTGAGCCAGCCATTTCTGGATGCTATAATATAGACAATAATAATAATAATTCAAATTACATATAGATTCATCGCATTGATGATCCAATGGTCATGGTATTATTAAACCATTTAGACCATTTCAAATCATAACTAAAAGTTAATAGAATACATTATTCTTTACATTATTAGGCAGGGGAAGGATAGAAATTTCACAACTGCCAATGTCATAAAAGACATTTTATTCATTATTAAACTCATCTCGACGGACATTTAAATAGCTTAGGAAGCTTGTCACAAGGACGAGTTAAGATCTGTCTAACGATCTCTAAGACCAGTGATCTTTTAAGGGTTGAACAAAGTTCATCACCTTTTTTGACAAGAAGTTTATACATTGTACTCTCATTGCCATTTTTACACCTTTGCTTTAAAAGCATGCATCTCAAATGGATGTCTTGGTGTATACATCATATTGATGTTTACAAGCCATGATTTGCATTGATCATTTTAGCTTTACATGACTTGGAGAAATCCAAGTACCTTTTGGAAGCTTGTGTGGTTTCTCGTACCGCACAGCTAGGAATGTTAACATGTTTTCAGATGTTAACAGAGATTTGCTATCTTAAAAAGGTTGTACCATCATAGCCAATTAATACTTTGGCTAGGTTATACCCCTAATAATTTCTTTGGCAGATCAATTATAAATTGAAAAGAGATAACAGGGTGTAATAAAATACACAATTAAAAACCAAAGTTAAAACTTCATTACAATGAAACAAATACAACTGCCCTAAACGGGACTTAGGAAAAAGACAAACTACCCGCACAGGGGCATACAGAAAGAAAAATAAGTCCACGCAGGGACTTGATACAAAAATCAAACAAATGTCCTCGCAGGGACACAATTACAACAAACAAGAAAACAACCCTCTACTTCTTCTTCCCTTTGATAAGGTTCGCAAGACCTTTCATGAAGCTATTATGCCTTTCTTTGTTCTTCTTAGTCTTATGCTCGACCTTATCTAGCCTCTCCAGAATTTCCTGAGATTGTTGGTGTTGCTGAAGCTGCTGGGGAGGAGGTGGCTGGTATGGAGGGTACTGGTAACCCTGCATCGGATATCCAGCTGGATGCATAGAAGGGTAAGTAGAAGGATAGAGGTGATGATACTGCGCAGCCGTGAGGTATGGGTCCTGAGATACATAGTCCGAGGGGTACCCTGATGGGTTCTCATAAGGATTGTACCCGGAAGGACCTGGGTACGTTGGAATTGGGTTATCAAAACCCACAGGCGGCTGAGGTGGTGCATAAGAAGCTTGCGGAGGATTAGCCTCCGGTGCCGCGTTTGAGGGTCCACCCATCTGGGGGTCCTCTGGGATAGGGGGATAGGAACTCGAACCACAAGGAGAACTGAAACGGGGTCCTCCTCTTACGGACATGCGTGCGTTCCTCCTTCGCCTCGGAGGCTCGGGAGGTGGCTGCGGTGGTTCCTCTACCGGGAGTGGTGGTGGTGAGACAGCTTGAAGTTGAGGATCTTCCAAAGGTGGTTGAGCCGGTGAGCTATGATAAGATGGAGTAAAGAACCAGTCATAGGTAGCCATTTTTTCCTGGAAGGAATCGGGCCCATGATAAGGGGATCCCTGAAACAGAGACCCACTAGATATGCTGATAGGGTGGCCCGGGGTTCCTGTTTGCATCTCCAGGTCGGGGTCATCATCCATTTCCATTTCCTGAGAGAAATGGTCCTCAGGGCCCAATGGGTTATAGCCAAGAAAATCATTAACATAGTCGGCTGGGTTAAACTGTCTCGGAGAGTAGGGGGAGTCAGAGTGGTGAAATGAATGGGATTGCAAAGAGTGGTGTGAATGGTAAGACTCATGCGAATGGTGAGATTGTTCGGGTTCGTTTGGGGCAAATGGTCCGAAAGACGGATGAAAAGATGGCGAAGAGCTTAGCGAGACCGAGTGTCTTGCCGGCTCGTAAGGTTGACCCCACATATCGTGCGAGTCGGAGGAGGATAGAGACACCGATGGAGTGCGTCTGTGCGATGGCCCAGCTGATGACGGTCCTCCACGCATGGGACCCTTGCCTCGCCCTCTTACTCTTGGAGGCATGATGGTGAGTTTCCTGTTGAAACAAGAAAACAAAAATAAAACAAAACATAATAACAGCAAAGGAAAAGTAAAGATGTATCCTAGGTCATTTGCCTAGACTCGAGAGTCTAAGGAATGTGCTTATTGTGTCATTGAGATTAAACACAAAAGGTTAGTGTTTAATTCACTCAATGTTGGCTCTGATACCAACCTGTCACACCCCAATTTTCCACGTGTTACCGGTGGGCCCGGCGGGGAGTATCGTGACGTAGTTGATATCATCATTGTCAACACACACAACAATATAGCACAGCGGAAGGCTGGGTAAATAAACTATTACAAACCATACTGTCTGTCGATGTTCGAATACATGAATAATACAGACTGGAATGTAATAAGATCCACAGGCAGATCATAAAGTACAAAGAAACATAAACTACAGACTCCGAGTATCTATGGGATTTGCAAGATCCTCTACAACACCCTATAGCTCCAGCCTATTTCGATAAGTACCTGTCAATTCAATCTTTAGGAAAATACGTCAGTATACACTGGTAAATACAATTTAACTGACTCGTTTTGAAAACATTTAAGAAAATTGATTTAGATGCACATGGCACAAATCCTTTATAACTTGGGATAATCTTTATTAAGATCTTGTATACAGCTTTACATATTTGTCATACAAGTGGGGCCGGTTTGGAAGCCGGACATGATTAACTGACTCACCACTTATAGAACCCACAAAGGAGTTATCCCCAACTTATGGGTAATTTAATATTTAGCATTTGCATCTGTCAGGTGCATGCCTGCACCCCGTGCATAGGTCGTGGCCATTAATAATTTAAATGAGCCAAGGATATCCAAGACACGGTCGTTAACCCCCAATTATTTATGTTATCAAATAATACAGATTAAAACGGGTTATGCGGATTTATTAAATCACAATCCGACAAAATAATCCCATACCCGACCAAGCGGTATTAATATACCGTATCCCAAGCCCGTATAGGGAAAATAAGTTAAAAGTATTTACCTGGTGAGAGCAGTAAATTCCTAAGGTTCTTGAAAGGCACTTTTTACCGGAAGCTATTAATCTGTATGGAAGGTTTAATTTATCTATTAGGATGCTAACGGGTCTTTAATTAAGTCAAGGACTTAGACCGGCTAGCTAGAAGGAAACCTTACGGACCTAAACGCTAGATTAAGCGAAGACCGGGATAGAATGTCATTTAGACCCAACAAGCTTGGATACTTGTATAATATTGGTAAGCTAAACACATTCTGGAAAAAGAGGATTTAATGACAAGGTTAAGCCCGTTTCGGCTATTTTACGTAAACTAGTCACGTAAACTGATCCGAACGCGTAAATGCGTAACGGGTAACCAAATAAATTAAATACAGGTCTTAATCATTATTATGCTCAAAATATATCAGTAGTATATCAACATTTATGCCCAAAAAGCAATTTAAACCAAAATAAGTCCCATAAGGGTATTTTGGTAATTTTAATGCTCATAAAAGAGTTTATTTATAAAACTGAGTTCCAGGTCTGATTAGATTAATAAAAACATGTATTTTAATGAGTTATATCAGGAAGATACTTAATATATGAAAAAGATACCCTTTTATTACCAATTACGCACCATAGGGGCATTTTGGAAATTTTACATAGGCTTTTAAAGGCTAAAAATAGGTTTCTGAGTTTAAAACTTTAGCTTACTGTAATATTATGTAAATTAGCTTAAAACATCAGTAGGTTATGAGTTTTATATGACAAATATAGTTTTGACCCATACTAGGTGCTAAAAACGCTAAAAATGCGATTTAAAGGGCTATTATGGTAAAAATAGGAAATCTGAGATTTTGATCAGTTTATGAAGTTCAAAATATTATATTTATCATAAAGAATCAGTAGCAAAAAGTTTGGTATTAAAATGTTAGGTAAAATTCATTTTATGGATGAAAAGGGTAAAACCGGTAATTACCGAAATTAGGCTATAATCCTATGTTATGCTCAGCCTAAAAATAATTAAAAATCTTTAAAAATCTCAAAATATTATTTAACATCAGTAGGTAGAAAGTTTGGTGTCAAAAATCGGGTTTAGATAGGATTTATGCTAATTATGCCTTTTAATTACTAAAAGTTCCTTAATTACGCTATTGAGCATAACTCCCATTCTAGACTTCAAACTGATGTCAAATTTTCGGGACATGTCTAAATATCAGTAGAAAAGGTTTAGTTCATTCACATTGCTAAAAATCTCGGTTTTATGTAAAAAGGGCGTTTTAGGCATTAATGAGCATAATTACGATTAAGAGCATATCTTACAAACGACTAGGCACCATGCAATATAACCTCAGAGGGTTATACTACAATTGAATGTGGTCCTAATGGAAGCTTAAAACATGGAAGAATTAAGCTTGAACGGGTCAGAACTGAAAGTCAAAGCAAAAGTCAAGCTTTTGCGACTTTCGGTTATAATCTGCCCTTAGACTATTAATTGTCGGATTAGGACTGATAAAACATGTTTAGATAGTCATTACCAGGTCATTAGAATGTTAAAATATAATTTAGAACCCCTGGTTTATTAATTAGAATCATTTTTGTCATTTCTGTCCAGTTTGACTTTTTGTCAAACTATTTTGACCCGACATTTAATCAGTCAAACGAGATAATTAGGAGACACCCTTTTAAGGGTTAATCACCTATACTAATGTGGTTTCATAACCACTTTCAATTTGATCAGTGGTTAAGCCACATGTAATTAAAACGAAAGTCAAACTGATTAAACACTAAGTTTGACTTTTAAGTAACTAAGCTAAATTAAACAACTAAATAAGTAATTAGAAGCTTACTAATGGTCCTAGCAATCTTTTCTACACTTGTAATCCACTTGTTACTGCTGAGAGCTCCAGAGCAAGTCCCACAAGAGAAGTGTTTGTAAATGTGCTTATGAACACAAAAGGAGGTGCACTTATATAACAATTCTCATGGATTTAGATCATATCTAGGTGGATTTGGGGGCCCTAGGATCGCTCCAGGTGTCCTAGCATGTTCTATAAACCGACATAAGGCTTCAGGGGTCGTTACAAACGAAGTAAGGCGGTGGAACAGCCTTAACCCGCACCTGGCAGCAACATTCTGTATCTGGCAGTCTGACGCGGGCCGCGTAAGACTTAAGGGGAGTCTTACGCGGGCCGCCTGGACCGGGTTAACTGGTAAAACAAGTTTTAAACTTGGCAGTTTCAGTCCCTGAGCGTCTAAACCCCTTATTAACTTCATTTTTGGCAATCAAGGTCCTTGTAGTTAATTTCTTGAGGCCCAAGGAGGTATATGTAAACTTCGTTAGGCTCGGGTTCGTTAAATTCCTTCAATAATGCAAGTTTCATCAAGTTGACTCTTTTAGCCCAAAGTTTAGAAAACATGCTTAACGATCTCGGAATCACGTGAAATTTTTATCACATATTCTCGGGAGTATATTTGAATATTACGAAGCCTCGGTTTCATTAAAAGGCCACTCAGAGGTCAGAATTGACATATTGACACTTTTAACCCTTGCAATTTATAATCTTCCAATTATTTTCACAAACGGCATCGTATACCCAATCAACCACCCATTTAAGAATAATTTCTTTACGTGTGGTCATTCAGAGGCTCAAGTTTGGCATGTTGACACTTTTAGTCCTTTCGTTGCACATTTTCACTTGTTGTCAACTTTAGTCCCTTAAACTCAATCTTTCGCATAACCGGAGTTTAGGACACGTGTCTATGTATAATTGGACACGTTTTTACGTGGTGTTACATCATGTTAAGCACTTGGAACTTTGAATATCAGCTTTTCAGTACCAGTTGTCAAAAATCTTTTTAAATTTTTCAAAAGTTTATGCTAAAACACACTAAAAATCTTTTTTGATTTTTGAATAATATGAAATGCAGTAAAGAAATATTTACAGTCAATATTTTTTGTGAGTTTGTGTAAGAGGATCATATCAGTTTATGAGACGTATCACTAACACCGTTAAGCTTCATTTCATTTTCAGTTCTAAATAATTCACCTAGATTGTCAGTATATTGGTCCACTTAAATTTTCACACAAGGTTCAACTGTTCCGAGACATGATACTAATGTCTTAGATACTTAAACTCATTCGTGTGTCCCACTACTTGAATATACTCCCGTATCCAGATCCCAATATTCAGTCTTACAGGTGAGTATACCACATATGATATCTGTAAAGGGGTTAAATTGCGAGGGCCGTGAGAGCTCAGGTCGATACTTCCGTATATGCAGAGAGATGACGACTTCGACTTTTGATGTGTCCCCTTTAGAGGATCTTTTCTTCAACAGCAATGATTATCAATTTTATTGTTTAATCATTTTTGCTGAGGGCGAGCTTATATTTCGAAGCATTAGCAGAAAGTATTATACAGGGACTAGGTCAGAATTTCCATTCAGCATAAGTCCCGGGATAATACCCCAGATATCACTGAGTATAAAGACCTAGTATCTCAGAAAGAGGGACCTTTCAAACAAGATTTCAGGGGTTACCTATATATCCAAGAAATATTACCCACGAAATAAGCAAGTTTAAAAATTTAGGTTTATATCTCGTCACAATTTACTAAATGAGCAAAAACCTACTGGCACATCATCAGTGAGATTGTTTATCACATTTTAACTTTCCATTTCTTTAGCATGTTGTGACAGTCCACTTATGTACTATCATTTCCTCTTTTCACAACAAAACTCATTTTTTGGTTTTTATCATGTTTTTGGCTTTTTCAAATTTTCTAATGTTTTTGGATTTTCTGAAATTTTCTTACTCCCCCTAAAATGCAAACACATTAAAAGAAATTTGAAAACAAACTATACAGAAAATTGACAACCGATATCAAATCACCTCAATTCGCCATTCACTTGGCATAAACAATCAGAACTTCCCCTTTCAACAAACTATTTTCTCATTATGATTTCAAAACACTTAAGTTTGTTTTAATCAAAATGATTTTTCTGGAAAATAAGTTTGTTTTTACCACTTGTAGGGACTGGTTCATCATCTTGTTCATTTTTTTAACCACTTGTAGTAAATCAAGTACAATTTAATGTCCCTGATTTACCACTTGCAAGAATGCACCATCAAACCTCTGTACCACTTGTAAAAATATCCAAAACATTTACCCACTTGTAGGAATAAACATCTACATAAACCATTTTACCAATTAAGATGCCGATTCGTGCTTCGCAATTACCAACCTGGAAGCTCCGGCATAGTCCTTCACCTGTAAAAATTTAAACAATCTTAAACTCTTTCATACAAAAACTTGTTTAAAAACATGAATGATGTCGATTCCTGATCCACGATTACAAACTTGGGATCTCCGGCATAGTCCTGATTTTCAGGGAAAGAGAATTTCCACCCAAGTCTAACCAACCTTGGGTGTTTTCAACTCTTGTTCAGTTGGGTTATAAGTTGCTTTCTTTGTAGCGTAAAAGTCTTTAACCCCTTTGGCCTTTCCCTCGACCATTTTCCCAAACATTTTCTTAACATTCCCATTGAATGCTTTCTCAACGTCGAATTCCTTCTGATCAGAATAGAATTGATTTGAGATTTCAACTTTACCAACTTTTTGCTTAATATCTTCAAACTTCAAAGATGGAATTTCAACATCATCTTCTGAAGATAAAGATTTTTCTTCTTTAACCTCAACTTGTGGTTCCACTGATTTTGTGGAATCAGATTCATCGCCGATCTTCTCATCACCCTTCTTCACAACCCACATTTGGTTGTCTTTGACTTTCTTTTTGTAAAATTTTTTCTTAGAACTCTCACCAACTTCATAAATTGAATTTTCAAAAATTTTGAAGTTTTCAGTTGGTGGTTCAACATCAACAACTTTTTCTTTCAGTTTTCCAGAAACTCCCTGTTTTGTCTTTGTAACTTTCGGACAATTCGGTGCAATGTGACCAGCTTCGTTGCACTTAAAACAGGTTCGAGTCTCTTTTGGATGAAACACTCCAGTTCCAATCCTTTTCTTTTCAGCAAGAAACTCCTGGTTTGATTGTCTCCAGAACAGTTTCTTCTGTTCTTCCTCAGCACTTCCACCTGAAACAAATTTTGTTTTTATGTTAGAATTTTTCTCTTTTTTATAATTTTCTGGTGGAATAAAACCTAAACCTTTCTTTTTGTAGCTACCATTATGGTTTGGTTTCTTTTGAAAACCAGAACCAGAATTGTAACCATTTTTCTTGTTTAAACGCTGTTGAACTCTTGAAGTGTATTTTTTAGGTTTTCCAGTAAGATTTTAATCTTTTATTTCAGAAATATTAATTTCTGTCATTTTGAAAACCTTTTTGATTATGTCAAATCGAATACTTCTTATTGGAAACTCTTTGTTATAATATAATTTGTCAGAATCATTCAAAGTATAAACTACTTCGAATGTTTCATCATTCAAATTCGATTTTGATAACAAAAACTCTTTACTGTAAACCCGTTTAACCGATGATTTTTGACTGTTGACTGACGAACTTGACCCTCCAGACTCAAATTTTGACTCAGACTCCTCATCAGTATCCAACACCTGATCGACCACCTTTTTGATTAACTCAGACTCATGATCAGTGTCAGACGAGGTGAACGTGACGTCAATGTTTTCTGGTAATCCATCAGTTGTTTCGGTTTTTAACTTTATATTGACTGCTTTTTCGACTTGCTCCTCATTTGGTTTTCTGGGAGAATAACCTTCCCAGATCGGAGGCGGACACTTGTTATATAGCTAACAGTCGGTTTCTTACCAGTATCTTTCTTCTTTGGCTTGTCGTCTTTGAATGCTTCAAGACCTGAAACAGTCGGATAAATTCGATCAATAAGATAATCAGAACTAGAATATTTTCTTAGCTAACTTTGTAACTTCAAGAGTTCAACAGCGTTTAAACAAGAAAAAGGGTTACAATTCTGGTTCTGGTTTTCAAAAGAAACCAAACCATAATGGTAGCTACAAAAAGAAAGGTCTAGGTTTTATTCCACCAGAAAAATATAAAAATGAGAAAAATTCTAACATAAAAACAAAATTTGTTTCAGGTGGAAGTGCTGATGAAGAACAGAAGAAACCGTTCTGGAGACAATCAAACCAGGAGTTTCTTGCTGAAAAGAAAAGGATAGGAACTGGAGTGTTTCATCCAAAAGAGACTCGAACCTGTTTTAAGTGCAACGAAGCTGGTTACATTGCACCGAATTGTCCGAAAGTTAAAAAGACAAAACAAGGAGTTTCTGGAAAACTGAAAGAAAAAGTTGTTGATGTTGAACCACCAACTGAAAACTTCAAAATTTTTGAAAATTCAATTTATGAAGTTGGTGAGAGTTCTAAGAAAATTTTTTACAAAAAGAAAGCCAAAGACAACCAAATGTGGGTTGTCAAGAAGGTTGATGAGAAGATCGGCGATGAATTTGATTCCACAAAATCAGTGGAGCCACAAGTTGAGGTTAAGGAAGAAAAGTCTTTATCTTCAGAAGATGATGTTGAAATTCCATCTTTGAAGTTTGAAGATATTAAGCAAAAAGTTGGTAAAGTTGAAATCTCAAATCAATTCTATTCTGATCAGAAGGAATTCGATGTTGAGAAAGCATTCAATGGGAATGTTAAGAAAATGTTTGGGAAAATGGTCAAGGGAAAGGCCAAAGGGGTTAAAGACTTTTACACTACAAAGAAAGCAACTTATAACCCAACTGAACAAGAGTTGTAAACACCCAAGGTTGGTCAGACTTGGGTGAAAATTCTCTTTCCCTGAAAATCAGGACTATGCCGAAGATCCCAAGTTTGTAATCATGGATCAGGAATCGGCATCATTCATGTTTTTAAACAAGTTTTTGTATGAAAGAGTTTAAGATTGTTTAAATTTTTACAGGTGAAGGACTATGCCCGAGCTTCCAGGTTGGTAAGTGCGAAGCAGGAATCGGCATCTTGACTGGTAAAATGGTTTGTGTAGATGTTTATTCCTACAAGTGGGTGTTGGGATTGAACCCTACCAAAGGAACAGATAATGTAAAGCCAAAACCGGATCACATCAGTGGACTAACAATAAACAGCAGTTTACACTTTGCTCTCCCCTTGAATGTGGCTCAAACATCTGATATGCTCCAAAAGTACTGCTTCTATAAACATCTGCTGACCTACAACTGCTGACACACAAGGACTGATGAAGACTAAAAGCTCTGCTGCTCAATCTACTGCCTTAGTTCAAGCACTGCTGATCATGACAAGTACTGTTGGGTTCACAGCAGTGGAAGGATGCAGCAGCAGTTTATGTTTATCTCATGTAATACAATGTAATATCAGTAGTTAGCAAAGCAGTAGTTGTATAGATCAGTAGATAGAGTTTGTTAGGTTGTTAGATGTCACTTTCATGGTGACGTCAGCTGAGATGCGTCAGTGGATTGGATTGCCTATAAATGAAACAGTACTCTGTACTGTTACATTTGATTGACTGAGTGGATTCTTCTTCTTTAGTCCAATCCTTTCATCTTGTGCAACCAACCTTGGGGTATCAGGCTGAGGGGGAGTTTAGTATTGTAAGCATGCTTGTAATCTTTTGATTTTCATTGTAATCATTCGACTCAAAGTAAAACAAATGTTTAACATACTATTCTCTTCTTTGGTTATGTTTACTAAAGTTTGTATCCATTTTTGCTGCACTCATTCGTTTTATGAAAACAAACACAATCATAATGGCCCACAGATCCTAACATGTCACACCCCAACCAATGGCGGAAACATCGGGATGAGACGAAGTGTGAAGATTGCTCGAGACATCATAACGCTATTTGTGACAATAATTTAATAATCCAAATTTCATTTCCAAAATAAATTGTCAAAACATTACAAGAAAAGCAAATACAACATTGTTCAACATAACATAAACAAAATTGATACAACACTTTAAACCTAACGTCTAAGTGAGTATCTAGGCATCTTTGTTATCCGTTTTCGTTTCATCATCATCAACCTGTAACATGTTTAAAAATACAATTCAATGCCAAAAGCAAAGGCGAGTATACAAGTTTGATACATACATAGCATAAGATAAAAGTGTGAACAATTCCTCATAGCAAGCATGTGATTCAAGATAAACATCTAAACATGGTATGTGTCTAACATATCAAACCAAGGAAACGCAACTTGCTCATGACATTACCGAGATAAAGGGGCGGGTCGTTAATCCTATAGCGCTACATATGTCACGGTTTGGCTCGTACGAAGTTAATGATAAATTCAACACATAAGATTAATCCAAGTTTAAAGCATCAAGCCATCACGTATACAAGCATGTTATAGGAATGTTCATGTGTTTAAGCAAAATGTTCATGTGTAAGTTTGTTGATAGATAAAACATGTTACACCCCAAAAGTGATAAAAGTAAAAGGGGGAATACGAGTATACTCACGGTTTACAAGTCTTGACTTGGAAGTTCCGAGAGTAAGTTTGGTGGATGATTTAGCTTGGAGCACCTAGTCCTTCTACACGAGGAAACGTAGGTGTGTGAGTTTGGCGTTTACGGAAGATTATAATTTGGAGTTCAAAATAGCATAAAGTAGGGTATCAAGATAATCATCTTTGACTTATACTCTTATATGACACTACGTAACCACTAGGGTTATATTGTATTTCATGGGTAGTAAGCCCATTAGAATCATACTTGGAGTGTTAAGTCTTAGATGTCATTCTACTACTTTAACATATAAACACAAGTTTAATATTAAAGGTTCGAATGGGTGTGTATATATATTTAAGTATTACATATTATTAAGTCCAATAATTCAAGTAGGAGGTAGAAGATTAAGATCTTCGTTTAGGCACCTCGAGTCATTCATGAATGTCATGTACGGGGTAGGAAGAACATGCTTCCGTTTAGGGACCCCTTAGATGTTCACCACTACACTTGATATAAAAACAACCAAGGAGGGTCATGAACTAAGGTCATTACAAGTAAGTAAAGTAAACTATCTATTAGAAATCATCAAACCATGTGAGGATTTTATGTTTGGAACAACCCAAGTTGCTCCATAATCACTCATATATCAAAACTATGTTTGACGTGATTTGTGGGTTGAAACCCTAGACAAAACACAATGTTTATGAGGTTTAATCCTCTGATATTTGAATGTCTCAACCATGTTTTTAAGCTTACCCAACCATAGGAGAGGTTGTAAGCATTAGGACATTGGTGTGAGATGTGTTAGACACAAGTTGGATAAGAAGTAACAAGTTGTTGATTAATAAATAACAAAACAGAAAGTTTTAGTCCATTTTAGGGCAAATCCAAGCATGATTCTTCCAAGGAAAAACCAAGGATTCAAACCCAAGGACATAACAAAGCAATAGGAAGAAGAATCAAGTGATTTGGCTAAGAAATAAGCAAGTTACACTCACTTTAGTGAAGGTACAAGAATCTGTCCAAAAACTCAGATTTACTGCAGATTGAGAGTGATTTTGTGAAGATTAGAGAGTTGTGAAAGTGTCAAATGGGTTGGAGAAGGTGGGTATTTATAATTAGGGAGTTAGAAGGTGATTGGAGGTGATTAGAGGTGGATTAAAGGTGATTGGGTGAGATTAGAACTTGGGATTTCGTGCAAAATTTGAAAGAAACACAAGTCTGCCGAAAACAGGGGCTCGCGTGACGTCTAGGACCCTCGCGTCACGCGGCGGCCTTGTCTCCGAGACTTTTATTTTTTTACACTTTGGCCCCCTGAAGTTTGTATTTGGTTCCTTTAGGTGCAAAGTTGAGAGTTTAGGGACTTGTTTTGGTATAAAAGCATAGTATGAGGTGTAGTTAAGCATGATGATCATAACCAAAGTATGTTTAAGCGTATAAATGTCATAACCAAGTATCTTTCTCGTTCAAAAGGCGTTCAATGCATAAGTTTAGATTAATTACAAGTTTCGCACATAGTTTCCAAGAATAACGATTAAACATCGATTGATTCACCAAATCGAACATATGAGCATACATAGAGTGTGTATAACATAAATGTAACAAAATGCAAGCTTCATTAATGATCCAAGTCTCGGTTTGATAATGATTACAAAGAAAGGAGCGATTACAAGAATACAAGGTTTCCAAAAATAGAAATGCGAACAAAACTTTCTATAAATGGAAAGTACAAAAGAGCCGGGCGTTACAGTCTCCACTCCTTTAGGAAATTTCGTCCTGAAATTTAGGAAGACGTAGGGAAAAGATGAGGTCTCGTCAAGGATAATCGAATATAATGCGTTTGTGAGTTGTCTAAGGTTGTAACAGGTCTAAATGGTCTGTAAAACACTGAATTTCTCATGGCACGTTTTACGAGAGTTTGGTACATGGTGAAAACACTTATATATAGGAAGTACCAGCGGCGTATCCACCATGTTTGACCATGTGACGTCCGTTTCGTATCCGGTGTCATGTTACGTTCCGTGTCTTACCATACACAATAGTACACTCTATGGTTCTCATACGACTATCACTATAATCACGTGTGCACCCGCGATTACATTGATCGTCACATGATCCGCATAACTTGTACTAGTTGCGTATGAATTAAGGTATAAATAAATTCTATAAATAAGATTGCGTGCATAGAGGCATAGCATATAAGCATGCTTGTGTTCCAAATAGTATAACAACATAAGCGAATCTCTCGGGTTTCGCCCGCGTATAGTGCGAAAGTATAAATTTTGTGTAAAAAGCATGAGTCTAGGATAAGTTTAAATATGAACACGCACGAGAGCGCATGCCAGGAGTATGAGTAAAAAAAATTATGAGTATGTATATGTGAGTACAATTTTGAGCATAAACGAATGAGCGTGAGAGTATATGTATAAGTATGAGTCTATCATAAATTGTATAAATGCGAGTATAACTATGAATTTACGTATAAACATAATTGTATTGGTATGAGGAAAATATATGGATGTGAATATAAGTTTAAGCATAGTTGTACAGGTACAGGTACAAGTAGGATATATGAGTATAAACACGAATATGAATATTAGTGTAGACGTAATTGTATAAATGTGAGTGTAAGTACAATTGTATTACATGAATATAAACTTGGATATAAGTATAGTGTAATTGTATAACTTGGGAACACGAGTATAATATAAAACGTATGGATATAGATATGATTATGAAAATTAACATAAATGTGTAAATATAAATATAGGTGTAGACATAAGGTGTAGAAATACGAATATGGATATGAGTGTAATACGTAATGATTTTGTTTATGATATGAATCGTAATATACGAATTTAAACATGAAAAGAAAGGCCAAGAAGTTTTGAGTATGAAGGTAAAATGGGTGTATAGGTGAAATTGTTGTGAGATATAAACTAAAGCACGTAAAATGATATACAATTATAGTTGTTTGAGCAAGTGTGAAGTTTAATTAAAATCAAAATAGATTGAGTTGACATGAAATATAGAATCTAGTTCATAAATGTAAAGAGAGTATAAAATATCTATTGGTTATGTGCGTTATACTTTTGAAAATTTCGTGGGCAATGGATTTATTGAACCAACTAGGTTGATAAGTTTTGAAAATCGAGGAATAAGCGTTTATGGTAAGGGTTAAGAATTTTGTGTGTGTGAGCTATATATAAAAGAAGATATATATTGTAGGATAAGGAATTCGTTCATATAAACAATGCATGCTGAAATAAATAGAGATTTGCCTAATGATAAACGATTTAGTTATAAACGTGATCATGTTTACGTAATATAGTCTATTTAAGGAAAATATTGGTAACGATCACCTAAGTAAGGGAATCACCCCTAATTCATTGGCGAGGTCGTTGTAAGATGAGAAAAGAAACGGAGTTAGTCGTCAAGGTAAGGAAATCACTCCCATCTTGATTATATGTCTCCATTTATTGTTACAAGGGGGTATAAATAAAATTATGTGCAATCATGTATGTGGATAATGTATAAATGTATGATAAAGTATTTGTACGCGATATGAGTAAAAGTGAAATTTCAAAAATAATTCGAATTCGAAAAGAGGGAATAGGCGAGACTTGGTCATAATGTTTTGTTTAAGACAATGAAATTGATCACATAGCATAAAGGGTCACATAGCATAAAGGGTTCAAGTTGATTTGCATAGCATAAAAGTTTAAACGTCTCATATAGCATAATCATGAATTTCCACATAGCATAACATGAAAGCATCGTAACTTTAGTTTGTTCACGAGGGATTATGATTGTTTGTGATTGCGATAACGTGCGAAATGATTAAAACGACATTTCGAAATGAAAGAACGTTCAAGTACAAAATCACATATAAATTGAGTTACATAAAAGAGAGGCTCAATAAAACATAGGATTGTTTCGGGTAGAGAAACGTCAACAATTCCAAAGTGGGTCGAAAGTCCTTTCGATTTAGAGATATTGTGCTTTGGCCTATAAGTAAGATACTCTCGTCGAGAAGCGATTAACGGTATCTTACCCTTCCGGTTACTACACATCTCTAAATGATTGGAACATTCGGGACTTTGGCGAGAATGAAAATCAAGGAATGGGACTTAATCGACAAGATGCGGGTTTCACCCCTAACTTGACGATTTCGTACCCTAAATGTGGTTGGTACTTGTCGGCCAAAATAAAATTTTGACACTTTGACAAGGGTCCACTAGAGTTGAAATGGAAATTACCATTAAGTTGTGGATGTCACTCCTAGCTTAATGGTGAAATTTCGTGCAAAAATAGATTAAAAGTAGAGTGAGAGTCGTTTACCAAATTGTGGGTTTCACGCCTATTTTGGTAAGGTTGTCTCGTTGATGTTACAAGAGTATAAAATAGCATAAGTGTATTCGTGTTAGCCTTAGGAAAGGCGCATAAGTTTAATAACAAGAATTGTAGCTAGGAAGCATGTAAGATAGAGCACAAATGTTTTAAACAACAAATAAGAGACAAAGTTCCTAAAACTATAGACTAGGGCAAAAGCATGGCAATTTTCCTAATTCCCTATAGTTATGGCTCTGATACCAATCTGTCACACCCCAACCAATGGCGGAAACATCGGGATGAGACGAAGTGTGAAGATTGCTCGAGACATCATAACGCTATTTGTGACAATAATTTAATAATCCAAATTTCATTTCCAAAATAAATTGTCAAAACATTACAAGAAAAGCAAATACAACATTGTTCAACATAACATAAACAAAATTGATACAACACTTTAAACCTAACGTCTAAGTGAGTATCTAGGCATCTTTGTTATCCGTTTTCGTTTCATCATCATCAACCTGTAACATGTTTAAAAATACAATTCAATGCCAAAAGCAAAGGCGAGTATACAAGTTTGATACATACATAGCATAAGATAAAAGTGTGAACAATTCCTCATAGCAAGCATGTGATTCAAGATAAACATCTAAACATGGTATGTGTCTAACATATCAAACCAAGGAAACGCAACTTGCTCATGACATTACCGAGATAAAGGGGCGGGTCGTTAATCCTATAGCGCTACATATGTCACGGTTTGGCTCGTACGAAGTTAATGATAAATTCAACACATAAGATTAATCCAAGTTTAAAGCATCAAGCCATCACGTATACAAGCATGTTATAGGAATGTTCATGTGTTTAAGCAAAATGTTCATGTGTAAGTTTGTTGATAGATAAAACATGTTACACCCCAAAAGTGATAAAAGTAAAAGGGGGAATACGAGTATACTCACGGTTTACAAGTCTTGACTTGGAAGTTCCGAGAGTAAGTTTGGTGGATGATTTAGCTTGGAGCACCTAGTCCTTCTACACGAGGAAACGTAGGTGTGTGAGTTTGGCGTTTACGGAAGATTATAATTTGGAGTTCAAAATAGCATAAAGTAGGGTATCAAGATAATCATCTTTGACTTATACTCTTATATGACACTACGTAACCACTAGGGTTATATTGTATTTCATGGGTAGTAAGCCCATTAGAATCATACTTGGAGTGTTAAGTCTTAGATGTCATTCTACTACTTTAACATATAAACACAAGTTTAATATTAAAGGTTCGAATGGGTGTGTATATATATTTAAGTATTACATATTATTAAGTCCAATAATTCAAGTAGGAGGTAGAAGATTAAGATCTTCGTTTAGGCACCTCGAGTCATTCATGAATGTCATGTACGGGGTAGGAAGAACATGCTTCCGTTTAGGGACCCCTTAGATGTTCACCACTACACTTGATGTAAAAACAACCAAGGAGGGTCATGAACTAAGGTCATTACAAGTAAGTAAAGTAAACTATCTATTAGAAATCATCAAACCATGTGAGGATTTTATGTTTGGAACAACCCAAGTTGCTCCATAATCACTCATATATCAAAACTATGTTTGACATGATTTGTGGGTTGAAACCCTAGACAAAACACAATGTTTATGAGGTTTAATCCTCTGATATTTGAATGTCTCAACCATGTTTTTAAGCTTACCCAACCATAGGAGAGGTTGTAAGCATTAGGACATTGGTGTGAGATGTGTTAGACACAAGTTGGATAAGAAGTAACAAGTTGTTGATTAATAAATAACAAAACAGAAAGTTTTAGTCCATTTTAGGGCAAATCCAAGCATGATTCTTCCAAGGAAAAACCAAGGATTCAAACCCAAGGACATAACAAAGCAATAGGAAGAAGAATCAAGTGATTTGGCTAAGAAATAAGCAAGTTACACTCACTTTAGTGAAGGTACAAGAATCTGTCCAAAAACTCAGATTTACTGCAGATTGAGAGTGATTTTGTGAAGATTAGAGAGTTGTGAAAGTGTCAAATGGGTTGGAGAAGGTGGGTATTTATAATTAGGGAGTTAGAAGGTGATTGGAGGTGATTAGAGGTGGATTAAAGGTGATTGGGTGAGATTAGAACTTGGGATTTCGTGCAAAATTTGAAAGAAACACAAGTCTGCCGAAAACAGGGGCTCGCGTGACGTCTAGGACCCTCGCGTCACGCGGCGGCCTTGTCTCCGAGACTTTTATTTTTTTACACTTTGGCCCCCTGAAGTTTGTATTTGGTTCCTTTAGGTGCAAAGTTGAGAGTTTAGGGACTTGTTTTGGTATAAAAGCATAGTATGAGGTGTAGTTAAGCATGATGATCATAACCAAAGTATGTTTAAGCGTATAAATGTCATAACCAAGTATCGTTCTCGTTCAAAAGGCGTTCAATGCATAAGTTTAGATTAATTACAAGTTTCGCACATAGTTTCCAAGAATAACGATTAAACATCGATTGATTCACCAAATCGAACATACGAGCATACATAGAGTGTGTATAACATAAATGTAACAAAATGCAAGCTTCATTAATGATCCAAGTCACGGTTTGATAATGATTACAAAGAAAGGAGCGATTACAAGAATACAAGGTTTCCAAAAATAGAAATGCGAACAAAACTTTCTATAAATGGAAAGTACAAAAGAGCCGGGCGTTACATAACAATTGGTATCAGAGCCTGGACAGTCAAATTCGATCTAACAATCAATTTGACATAACAGTTCAGCTCACAATTCATTGATACTAAGGTTAGTTGTATTTAGTTGAAAAACAGAGCAACGAGAAATCATGTTCAAAATGATGGATCAGATTCTCTGTAAAACATCCAAGATGTCATATGACTCACAAACTTCACATAACAAGTGATATCATGCATAAAATACCTATAGTGCTCAGATCTGAAAATATGTCCGATAACTATGGTATAATCTCTTTATTTTACAAAATTGATTTCAATTGTTGTTATGAAGGTTATGATGTTTTTATCATGACTGCTGCTAAGGTGTTTACCTCATGTCAACGAAAATCTATGTTCGGATGATAACATTATTGTTTTTGTTAGCATAAAAAGAGGAAAATTAAAACTTTAGCTATTTAGATCTTATGTATTGAAAAACAGGTTGAAAATCCTCTAAAAGGACCAAAAATCAACTATGTTAAAAATACATTAAGAAAAGCAGCAGTCAAAATATCCAGATCATGAGTAATGTGGAATTTGGCATAAGCATGTGCAGAAATGTCAAAAACTCTCAAAACATTGCTGAAAATGATTTTGGATTACGTATTCTTTCCTTGAAAACCTTCCAGTAAAAGTTTCAATACTTTTCTATGGAAAGGGTAAAAAGGGAAAGAAGAAAAATTACAAAAACTCAAAAGTGTGTTTATCTCAAAACTTTTGAAATCAAAAGGAAAGAGTATAAACCCAAAACACTTAAGAGTCCACAAGAGATCTACATACTTGGTCAAACATTTGTCATCCATCAACCATGTACAATTACTGTATCAGGGAGTTCAGGTAACAAAAGTATCACCAGTGATTAAACTTACAAAGAGGACTAGACAAAATTTTTTAGTGTCATCACATGGTAACAAAGTCTATAACAGGACTTTCAAACTTATGTGTACTTGTCTCCTCATTTTAGCAATCAACTGACAAGGAAATGGTCTCAAACAATGGTTATTCAAATCATTGACCATTTTCATAGGACTTGAGAATGATATGATTATGAGTTTTATTAAAAAAATATATCAAATCCTTTTTGATGTCATTTTCAGAATAACTTTTAAATTTAAAAAAAAAGGGTTTTTCTCAATAAAACAGGATATATTATTCTCCATTTTTTTATGAGAATGATATATTTTGAACTTCTACTTGTTTTTTTATAGTAAAAGTTTCATTTCCTGTCAGGATGTAGATCCCTTATATTTTTGCTTAGGGTGATATTGTCCTTGAAAATAGATCAAAAGGAGATGGTGAAACAAGTTAAGGTCATTTCAAACTCAAGTTTTCATCACAGATCAAAGATTGATTGCTAACAGACCTTAAAATTCTTGACTACTCATGTGTTACTCTAAGGATTAGAACACAAAATGCGCAGTCAAAGTGAAAAGGTTGCCATCATCTGGGATACTCAACTACTGTCAAAATTTATCATATTTTTAAAACAAGAAATAGATAAGTAGTAAAACCTTGAATACAAATCTCTGTAAAAATCTGCTAATGTGTTAATCTTGATAATATGCATCTAAAATGTGTTTTGTCAAGAATGTTACTTTGCAGATATTCCATTATCACCATCAACAGATGTTGGACATGATACTAAAATCATTTCCATCATCAGAGCAGCAGATGTACAAAACAGCTGCTAAAGCTCATCCACTGATGCACAAACTGTGTTTGACCAAAAGAGCTTTCTAAGATCTCCACCACCAAACCTCTACCACTACTTCACCCCAAACCACTGTTAATAAATATCCATAAAAAATGAATACGAATTATCAGTGGACCAAATCCATCTTTTAAAACCCCTCCACCTTCATCTCAAACAGCTGTTGGATCATTAAAGTCACCAACAGTTGTTAGCTCAGATGACTCACATCTGCAGCCTCACCTTTTGGACACCAATGCCATCTTAAAATTCATTCATGTTTCCATTCTCTTGACAACATCAATTGGAAGGGATTCTTATAAAAATTTTATCCCAAAACCTTTGTCTTCTTCTTGACTTTCTACCATTCCATCAACAAGTCATGTGCCTTATAGCACTGAAAGACAGAAAGTTGGGTAGCTGTCATTTAAGAGGAGCTTCAACAGTTCAGTGACAACAAGTTTGAAAATCTTGTGCCACAGCCAAAGGATGAGAATCTTTTTGGCAAAAAGTGGGTCCTCAAAGAACATTGCATATGTTGAAGCATGGTTGTCAAGTTTTATCAAAATCAAAACAAGTACAAACATCAAGGTGTTGACCGTTGATGTGTGTAAAATGCAACATATAAATCACATCAATTAAGGCATAAAACTAACCCTTTTTAAGTACTAATGTTGGAAAAAGAGTGTTTTGTCTTCCTTTTGTATTTTCAGGATGAAATGAGCTCAAAATCACAAAAGAAGCAAAAAGACAACTAATTCTACCATAAATACAAGAAAAGGAACAAAAGTGGACTGCCCGGACTCTCAACGGCACCTCCCAAGGCAAAGGAGAAGAAACAGAGTCTGAACACGCCCCGTGTCCAGCGAACACGGGGGCGTGCCTAGGAAGCAGCAGAAAAGACAAACCAGTAGAAGCTTCCATTGCCCACCACGGGGCCGTGTCCAGCGAGCACAGGGGCGTGGTGAAAGTACAGCAGGCGCATTAATTGTAATTCGCAATTACAATTAATGAAGTGAGAGAATGTCAGACGGGCACGGGGCCGTGTCCAGCGGACACGGGGCCGTGTCCAGCCTTCTGTTCAGCCTATAAATAGAGGAGCTTGGCTTCATTCTCTCTCATCCCTTGGCACACCACCTCTCTCACACTTCATCCACCACCCACCACCACCACCATAACACCATCATCCACCACCATCATCCATTGTCCATCGTAGAGTGTGTGAGTCGTCTCGGGGTCCAAGATTGATCGTAAGAGTTCTTGACAATCAAGGCCATGTTTGCCTAAGTCTCTTACATCACTTGGTGAAGACAAGTGTTTAGTATAATACTTTTTATTTTTAATCTTTTGCACTTTTTATTTGGTTTTGTATTAATGACTTTAATAACTAGTTACTTATGTTGAAGGTGATCTTTCCTTATCGTTTGTCCGTGGTGTCTTGTCATTATTTTACTGTCTATATAAAATAAAAGATTTTCACCATTCATATCTCCACGGTCTATATGGAGGTATGTTGGCTACCTGGTCGGGGGTTAAGGGAACGGTTTGGTAAGGGTCTTGCCCTTGTTCAGCGTTTAGAGGTCCTGCTTGGGACCTGGGTCAAATTTAGTAGGATCTCCTTCAATGCCCATAGGTATTGGATGGCGGGGATCCAAACTCTTTGACCCCCTCATAAGTTAACTACTATTAATACTATAACCCGGCTATTTAGGACTGTATCCCTGCTGACTCAGACTACTTAGCCGAGGGTAACGTCACCGCCAAAAGCGGGGCCTACCACAATTTGCATTAATAACTTAATTCATTATCTTTCAATAATCCGACCCTTTAGGATTGTATCCTTGCTGACTCAAACTACTGGGTTGAGGGTAACGTCGCCTTCAAAAGAGGGGCCTACTACAATAACTAAGATAATCTCTTAAACAAGTGCAAAAGTGCGAAAATAATCAAAGGTTATACTAATACACGTGTCGGATCCAAGTGATTCATCTTGTCTATCTGTTTTTATTTTATTTTTATTTTCAGCATTTAGTTAGTTTTTATTTTTCTTAGTTTAAAACATTTTTTTCTCACTTTTTGATTTGATTAGACGTTGAGGATAAACCGGTATTAAAAGCTCTTGTGTCCTTGGACGACCTCGGTATCTTACCAACACTATACTACGTCCACGATGGGTGCACTTGCCCATATGTGTGTTTAGTGTTAGTGAATATCGTGTTTTATAAATTTAAAACTTGGCTAAAAGTGTAAAAAGGGGCTTAAATATACATCAAAATTATATTACACTTCACGCACATCAAGTTTTTGGCGCCGTTGCCGGGGACACAAGGATTTTAAGAAAGCTTAAAATCGACGGCCTAATCAGTTTTTCAAAAACCTTTTCAAAACGCGCGCATTTTTTCTGCATTTTAGTTTAGTTTTGCATTTACAGTAGCCTGAACACGGGGCCGTGCTCGCTGAACACGCCCCCGTGCTGCATATTTTTAGAGTAGATACCCAGATACAGAGTCTGAACACGGGGCCGTGCTCACTGAACACGCCCCCGTGCTTAACGTGACCAGTAACTTTAATTAAAACGCCCAGATACAGACCCTGAACACGGGGCCGTGTCCACTGAACACGGGGCCGTGTCCAGCTTCTGTTTCCGTCTTATTTTTGTTTTCTGGTCCCGAGACTCAGTTGTGGTCTGTTGAGTGATTCTTATGGATCAATACTCAAGAGGTTACAACTACACCTATGATGAGGATGATTATAGGGGTAATTATTGCACTAATTGTCGTAACGCACGCTCGGTTCAATATAATACTTCATATCAACCATCCAATTCATACAACCATTATGAGGAGCCCAGGTACGAGCCATCAACTTCATACACATCCTATGAAGACCAAAGGTATGGACCTCCTCCCTCATACTCATATTTTGACGAACCAAGGTATGAGCCTTCATACTCATACTTTGAAGACTCAAGATATGAGCCACCACCTTCATATTCCTATTATGAGGAACCATGGCGTGAACAACCCACCTCATATGAGTACTATGAAGAACAAAGTTTCGACCCTTATCCATCATATACTTATCATGAAGAACAATGATGTGAGCCATCTACTTCATATGGGTACTATGAGGAACCAAGGATCGAACAACCGGATTCAAGCTTTGAGGATCCCGATCCTTACTCTATCACCGACATAGCCGATAGGATAATAGAAAAACTCAAATTTATCGAAAGATGCATAAAAGAATCTCACGCAAGGGAAGAGGAGTCCCGCGCAAGAGAAGAATTAAAAAAGGAAGAAACGATAATTGAGGAGTTAAAAATGGAAGAACAAATAAGTGAAAAACCGACACATGAGTTAAACAACGAAAGGGGCAAAGTCGATAACGTTAAATTACAAGAAGAGTCTAATTTTAAAGAAATTAATCTCTTGTCACCTTCTTTCGAAAATCATTGTTTAGTACCAACTCATGCTAAGTTTTTAAAAGAGCTAAACACTAATACAAAAATAGAAGAAATGGTAAGTGTTAAGTTAACTAATGATCAAATCTCGCTAATAAAAGAAGATCCTTTTGAAATTAACATTACACCGGTTCCATGTTTCTTTCAAAATTCATTTATTAGTAATATCACCATTGATAAAGATCTTTGTGTTAACATAATGCCTAACTACATTTTTGAAAAGCTAAGTATTAGTGATTTTGCTCCACTTCAAATACCCATTTTTCTATCCAATCGGAGAATAATAAAATCAATCGGTGTAGTTGAGGATATCTTGGTTCAAACAAATCAAATGGTAATCCCAACCGACTTTGTCATCCTTGATGACGCTCCTCTAGTGTTGGGACGACCTTTTGTAAAAACTCACGAAGCTTTGAAAAACCGGAAGTACAACAATCTACCTCTTCAATTAGGGGCATTCAAAAGGAGCATAGATCTTGAGCGCTCAATGAAATATCCTTTTGGCAATGACGACCCCCTAATTGAAGATGAGCCAGAGCCACCTGATAAGGTGGGTCTAGCCAAGGACCCTTATAAACGTGGCGCACCACGGAGGCATTCCGCGGATCTATCCTTAGTTTAGTTTAATCTTTTAGTTTTTGCAGAATAAAACACACTCATGGTGGTAATGGATGAAAAAGGGAACGAGAAAAATGGAACCATGCACGAAGAACAGAGCAACCCGACAAAAATCTCCATCACAGAAGGCTCAACACGGGTCGTGCCCAACCAACACGGCCCCGTGCTGAGCCCCTGCAGAAAATCACCCAGTTCAGGTAACTGGACACGGGCCGTGTTCAGCGGACACGCCCCCGTGTCCAGGCTTCTGTTTCAATTCTGTAAATTTTGTTACTGGCACTTGACCACGGGGCCGTGCCCGGTCAACACGGGGCCGTGTCCAGGATGCCAGTAACATAAATCTTTGCTTTTTAACCCACTTTTATACATTCTAATCAACCAAAAACTTTATTTTTGGACACATTGAGGACAATGTGTAATTTAAGTGTGGGGGGGATGCTAAAACCTTGAAATTTTGCAAAATCCTAAACACAAGCCTTACACAAAACTCTATTGGAACCGCTAAACACCCCAAATTTTTTCAAAAACTTTTTCATTTTTTTTATTTACTTGTCTTAGTTTAAGTTGGGAATAACAAGTTCTAAAAAGGTTATATTTTTACAAGTTTACAACCGATAGCGTCGTGATAAAAAAAAGAACCAACATAAGAAAATTATGAAACGGTATAACAAGTCTAGTTAAAAATTCGATTATATATGCTTGGTCACATTAAAAACCCATTCCCACAAAAGTGAGTTTTGAGCCTTTATTGAGCATAAAAATACACATATTTAGATTAAATGCTCATTTTTCGTTTCTTGTGTGAATAGCCGCTTGGTCCTTACAAATCTAGAACTTGCCACGACGATACATTCCCGGTCCTTACCAACTTAAACCCAAGTAAGTAAATGATGGAGGCATTAGGACTAACCATATTTCTTTCAAAACCATTATTTTTCATTTTTTTTACCTACCCAAAATCCCCCTAGATAGCCCCTTTGAGCCTAAACCTTTCATTTCATTACCCCAAAACCCTTTTTACCCACCAAAAACCTTTTTATTTTTTTTCTATTTATTTTAGTAACAAGCTCGCTTTTTCGTAAACTCACCTTTTTATGTGACGATAAAAAAAAATGATGATGATGAAGTCAAAAACAAACAAAAACTATAAAAGCCTGTTTGGAGAAATACTTCAAAATAAAAAATCACTAAAAACAAGGTACTTCACGAAAAACCGACGCTTGTTACGATTTTCGCCCTTTTTACTAACCACTAACCAACCACCCACCTTTAAACCCAAGCCTTCACCCCAAAAGTCCTCTTGATATTTACAAAGGTAAAAAGTTAAAAAGGAGGAGGATTGATTGCTTGGCAAGCCTATGGAAGACGTAAGTTCCGTGCCGCTCTCGAGTGATTCACTAAAATATACACCTTCGGCCGAGTGTTGAGTGATCTCCCGTGAGGTATGTGATCTTGTATATAAATGGAATTTTAATAAGGCATGCTATGCCCAAATAAGTAATTCATCTTATGAAACGTTCAAAATAAATCATAACGAATAGGATTGTAAATAAATAAAAATAAAACCTATAAAAACCTTGGATTCCCGACACTCTAGGACAAGCTAAAAAACTTCTCTTCTACCTATTCCATTTGGGAGTGTAAGCCACATTTAAAGAGTTTTGCTTGAGGACAAGCAAAAGTTCAAGTGTGGGGGTATTTGATGTGTGTAAAATGCAACATATAAATCACATCAATTAAGGCATAAAACTAACCCTTTTTAAGTACTAATGTTGGAAAAGGAGTGTTTTTGTCTTCCTTTTGTATTTTCAGGATGAAATGAGCTCAAAATCACAAAAGAAGCAAAAAGACAACTAATTCTACCATAAATACAAGAAAAGGAACAAAAGTGGACTGCCCGGACCCTCAACGGCACCTCCCAAGGCAAAGGAGAAGAAACAGAGTCTGAACACGCCCCGTGTCCAGCGAACACGGGGGCGTGCCCAGGAAGCAGCAGAAAAGACAAACCAGTAGAAGCTTCCATTGCCCACCACGGGGCCGTGTCCAGCGAGCACGGGGGCGTGGTGAAAGTACAGCAGGCGCATTAATTGTAATTCGCAATTACAATTAATGAAGTGAGAGAATGTCAGACGGGCACGGGGCCGTGTCCAGCGGACACGGGGCCGTGTCCAGCCTTCTGTTCAGCCTATAAATAGAGGAGCTTGGCTTCATTCTCTCTCATCCCTTGGCACACCACCTCTCTCACACTTCATCCACCACCATAACACCATCATCCACCACCATCATCCATTGTCCATCGTAGAGTGTGTGAGTCGTCTCGGGATCCAAGATTGATCGTAAGAGTTCTTGACAATCAAGGCCATGTTTGCCTAAGTCTCTTACATCACTTGGTGAAGACAAGTGTTTAGTATAATACTTTTTATTTTTAATCTTTTGCACTTTTTATTTAGTTTTGTATTAATGACTTTAATAACTAGTTACTTATGTTGAAGGTGATCTTTCCTTATCGTTTGTCCGTGGTGTCTTGGCATTATTTTACTGTCTATATAAAATAAAAGATTTTCACCATTCATATCTCCACAGTCTATATGGAGGTATGTTGGCTACCTGGTCGGGGGTTAAGGGAACGGTTTGGTAAGGGTCTTGCCCTTGTTCAGCGTTTAGAGGTCCTGCTTGGGACCTGGGTCAAATTTAGTAGGATCTCCTTCAATGCCCATAGGTATTGGATGGCGGGGATCCAAACTCTTTGACCCCCTCATAAGTTAACTACTATTAATACTATAACCCGGCTATTTAGGACTGTATCCCTGCTGACTCAGACTACTTAGCCGAGGGTAACGTCACCGCCAAAAGCGGGGCCTACCACAATTTGCATTAATAACTTAATTCATTATCTTTCAATAATCCGACCCTTTAGGATTGTATCCTTGCTGACTCAAACTACTGGGTTGAGGGTAACGTCGCCTTTAAAAGAGGGGCCTACTACAATAACTAAGATAATCTCTTAAACAAGTGCAAAAGTGCGAAAATAATCAAAGGTTATACTAATACACGTGTCGGATCCAAGTGATTCATCTTGTCTATCTGTTTTTATTTTATTTTTATTTTCAGCATTTAGTTAGTTTTTATTTTTCTTAGTTTAAAACATTTTTTTCTCACTTTTTGATTTGATTAGACGTTGAGGATAAACCGGTATTAAAAGCTCTTGTGTCCTTGGACGACCTCGGTATCTTACCAACACTATACTACGTCCACGATGGGTGCACTTGCCCATATGTGTGTTTAGTGTTAGTGAATATCGTGTTTTATAAATTTAAAACTTGGCTAAAAGTGTAAAAAGGGGCTTAAATATACATCAAAATTATATTACACTTCACGCACATCAACCGTGCACATGCAGCAGATATTTCAACCACTGATTAAAGAGTATTATGATGCTGCTGCTGTTGCTGAAAAGTCCAACTGTTCGTAACTTCAAAATATGTTATTGAATTTTGGTATAGTTGCTCAAAAGATTGTTTTTATGCAGGGCAGTCAAGTAGCTGAAATATATCATCAAAAGTTCAATATCTCATTGATTCACCATCATTCATTATTAGACATCACTTTGTGAGGGGTTGCTATAAAAGGTTTGATTTCATCTTTAACATGTCCATCCTAAAGATCAGTTGGTAGATGTACAAACTTAAAAATTGGATCCATCTACTGTTAAAAACTTGATCCCTATGGTTGGAGTGCTAAACATGGATTAAAGCAAGATTTCTTGTGTTCCATGTGTAAATAGCATCAAAATGTTTTTAGAAAAAAAATCAAAAATAACCTTAAAAATAGCTTAAAATTGAATTTTTCAATGAATCCTCAAAGTCTGTTCAAAGCACTGATAGCATTAAAACTCTGTTAAATAGTAAAATCTATCCACTGCCAAAGTGTATCCTCCCTTGTGCGAAACACTGATTTACAACAGAGGTTACATGTGGACAGATGTTATTCAACAGTTGTGTGCATCCGATGCCATCATCACTTTTTCAAATAAATGGCCTTACACTTGAAAACATTTACAAGGCTATCAAAAATTTTCAAAACAAAAGCAGAGGTGCCTGAGCAGATTTCAGCAGCTACCACTACTCCTCAGGTATATGCTGTTGAGCCCACTGCTCAAGGTGATCACAGCAGTAACACAACTGCTTTGAAACCCACACCTAAATCCACCAAAAGACCAAAACAAAAGAAAATTCAAAAGCCCCCCAAACCTGCAATAAAGGCAACTCTGGAAGATGAGATCCCAGAGCAACTGCCAGTGACAACACAAAAGTCACTAGAAACCACTGCTGCTACTTCCTCATAGTAGATGGTAGAAAGGTCTCAACCCATGCCTAAAACTCCTCCTACTTCTTCACAAAAAGAACAGGTTGTAAGCACAGGGACGCCATCTTATGAAGCAATGGATTCACTTGAATCTAACTTCCACAGCCCTCCTCCCGGGGCAAATTCTCTTTCATCCCATATCCTCACTTCACAAATACCACCATCAATAATGACCTTGTTGCATGCTTTGGATATAACTCAGACATAAATCAGTTCCTCTCAACCACCTATCACTGAGATTACACTCCAACAAGTGACTGAGTCTGATGCTTATACCTCTGCTATCCCAGCAACAACTGAGGAGGTTACACCCCTTGAGTTACAAGTAACTCTTGGTGGTAATTCAAGAGAAGCAGCTACTACAAGTGCTGAACCCACTGGTTTGCATTTGGACAGTAGTTTCATCAATAAGACTTCCTTGAAGGCAATTTCTTCACTGGGAACTCGTGTGTATCCAGTCTTCACTGGTTCACTAAAAGGTGTTTCTCATTATGAAGAAAGAAGTCCCCAGTACCAAGAAAAAGGGGCATCAGTGGTTAATGTTTGGAGTACACTCCCTACCTCAACCACTGATAAAACCACTACTAGTGGGAAATCAGATGATCCCATTAAATTGGGTGATGGTTTAAAGTACCTGGAATTGACGGAATATGTCGAAAAACTGGATACTTCGGTTGCAGAGATCAAAGAAATGCTGCAACAGTTATTAACAGTACAAATGGTGCAACCCACTACTGTTCCAACTCAAGCACTTGCTCCACCACAAGCACCTGCTGCAAATGAGTTATGGAATTTATTTCAACCCCTGCACCTATCTTCGAAAGAGTTGATAATGCCAAAAGGGGGGAGAAAATGACTCTGAGGAAAATCTCTCAGTAACTTCTGCTGAAACATCTGTCATAGAAAAGGAAAAGGGAGGTGATGAAACCCTGAAAATTCAAGCAGATGATGAAGATACACAAATGAGGATCGTTCAAGTCAAATCAGCTGGTCTCAAAACCACTGCTGATATTAAAAGGGTAAGGGATGAGCGCAGAGCTTTGGTTGAGAAAAAGATAGTTCTGCAAAAAGAAAAAGACGAGGTTGGTACTTCATTAAAGAAGAGTCCTGTTAGAAAAACAAGGCAATCAACTACCACAGCTTCTAAAACTAAGCCAGTTACTATTTCAACCACAACTTCTGTTCCCACAAAATCACTTACTCCTCCATCATTAACAACATCTGTCACCCAAACAACTGCCACCAACTCCACCATTAACACACACCACAACCACTGCCATCCCTACTAAATCAACCACTGCCACATCTAAAACATCATCATCATCATCACAAACACCACCTGCGGCCATCCTTTATCAAAGAAGGAAACAAAGCAGATAGATGCAGAAATACCAAAAGAAGATCAAGCTTCAGAGAAATATATCATAAAAATGGTTCTTCAGACATTTAGAGCAGAACTACAAGAAACAGCAAAATCTCAAGACACTGCTCAAAGTTGTCATTACCAGGCATCATTCTCGATACTCATCATTCAAATAAACCTCTCCCAAGAAACCCATTGGATTCAAAAATACTAAAGTGGATGTCTGATCAAAAGACCCACGTATTGACTTTGCTCAGGTCCAATGGTGAAGTGAAGCATATATCAAGGGAAACAACACTTGGCCTGGGTGTTGAAGATTTGTAAGATCTCCTTGAGCTTACACTGTGCAGGGATGAGGATGACACAGATTCCATGAACTTTGAATTTCAATTCAAAGGACAAGTCAGGGAATTATTGATGAGATATAAAGGTCCTGAATAATGAAGGGTTTTGGCATTATCTGTTCTAGGGGGAGATTGTTGGGATTGAACCCTACCAAAGGAACAGATAATGTAAAGCCAAAACCGGATCACATCAGTGGACTAACAATAAACAGCAGTTTACACTTTGCTCTCCCCTTGAATGTGGCTCAAACATCTGATATGCTCCAAAAGTACTGCTTCTATAAACATCTGCTGACCTATAACTGCTGATTCTACACAAGGACTGATGAAGACTAAAAGCTCTGCTGCTCAATCTACTGCCTTAGTTCAAGCACTGCTGATCATGACAAGTACTGCTGGGTTCACAGCAGTGGAAGGATGCAGCAGCAGTTTATGTTTATCTCATGTAATACAATGTAATATCAGTAGTTAGCAAAGCAGTAGTTGTATAGATCAGTAGATAGAGTTTGTTAGGTTGTTAGATGTCACTTTCATGGTAACATCAGCTGAGATGCGTCAGTGGATTGGATTGCCTATAAATGAAACAGTACTTTGTACTGTTACATTTGATTGACTGAGTGGATTCTTCTTCTTCAGTCCAATCCTTTCATCTTGTGCAACCAACCTTGGGGTATCAGGCTGAGGGGGAGTTTAGTATTGTAAGCATGCTTGTAATCTTTTGATTTTCATTGTAATCATTCGACTCAAAGTAAAACAAGTGTTTAACATACTATTCTCTTCTTTGGTTGTGTTTACTAAAGTTTGTATCCATTTTCGCTGCACTCATTCGTTTTATGCAAACAAACACAATCATAATGGCCCACAGACCCTAATAGTGGGTAAATGTTTTGGATATTTTTACAAGTGGTACAGAGGTTTGATGGTGCATTCTTGCAAGTGGTAAATCAGGGACATTAAATTGTACTTGATTTACTACAAGTGGTTAAAAAAATGAACAAGATGATGAACCAGTCCCTACAAGTGGTAAAAACAAACTTATTTTCCAGAAAAATCATTTTGATTAAAACAAACTTAAGTGTTTTGAAATCATAATGAGAAAATAGTTTGTTGAAAGGGGAAGTTCTGATTGTTTATGCCAAGTGAATGGCGAATTGAGGCGATTTGATATCGGTTGTCAATTTTCTGTATAGTTTGTTTTCAAATTTCTTTTAATGTGTTTGCATTTTAGGGGGAGTAAGAAAATTTCAGAAATCCAAAAACATTAGAAAATTTGAAAAAGCCAAAAACATGATAAAAACCAAAAACGAGTTTTGTTGTGAAAAGAGGAAATGATAGTACATCAGTGGACTGTCACAACATGCTAAAGAAATGGAAAGTTAAAATGTGATAAACAATCTCACTGATGATGTGCCAGTAGGTTTTTGCTCATTTAGTAAATTGTGACGAGATATAAACCTAAATTTTTAAACTTGCTTATTTCGTGGGTAACATTTCTTGGATATATAGGTAACCCCTGAAATCTTGTTTGAAAGGTCCCTCTTTCTGAGATACTAGGTCTTTATACTCAGTGATATCTGGGGTATTATCCCGGGACTTCTGCTGAATGGAAATTCTGACCTAGTCCCTGTATAATACTTTCTGCTAATGCTTTGAAATATAAGCTCGCCCTCCGCAAAAATGATTAAACAATAAAATTGATAATCATTGCTGTTGAAGAAAAGATCCTCTAAAGGGGACACACCAAAAGTCGAAGCCGTCATCTCTCTACGTATACGGAGGTATCGACCTGAGTTCTCACGGCCCTCGCAATTTAACCCCTTTACAGATATCATCTGTGGTATACTCACCTGTAAGACTGAATATTGGGATCTAGATACGGGAGTATATTCAACTAGTGGGACACACGAATGAGTTTAAGTATCTAAGACATTAATATCATATCTCGGAACAGTTGAACCTTGTGTGAAAATTTAAGTGGACAAATATACTGACAATCTAGGTGAATTGTTTAGAACTGAAAATGAAATGAAGCTTAACGGTGTTAGTGATACATCTCATAAACTGATATGATCCTCTTACACAAACTCACAAAAAATATTGTCTGTAAATATTTCTTTACTGCATTTCATATTATTCAAAAATCAAAAAAGATTTTTAGTGTGTTTTAGCATAAAATTTTGTAAAATTCAAAAAGATTTTTGACACCTGGTGCTGAAAAGCTGATATTCAAAGTTCCAAGTGCTAAACATGATGACATTTTGTGAGAGGAGTCTGAGTTAGTGCATGATGAAAAGTGTGTTAATTAAATCTTCAAGTGGTTCATCAAGATTATAGAGTTAATTTTGAGAAGGAGTCTGAGTTAGTGCATGTCTCTATATTTGAAATGTGTAAATATGTGAAATTTACTTTGAGGTAGAGATTGTACAGGTGCAAGTTTAAGCCAGGTGTCAATCCTGAGCTGGATGAGAACCAGGGCATGATCTTGGAACAACATCAAGGCTGAGTGTTAGTAGAGCCAGGCTGATTGATCCTAAGAAGCTTGTGTTTAGAGAGCCAGGTTCCGATACCTGAGGATTCTGAATTGAATAATAGAGCTAGGAGATCTTGGGAAGTGAGCCAGACTACGATCCTGAAGCAGATGATGTTGATGAACTTAAGGAACGCCAACACATTGTTAAGGGGAGTCTGTTGATGATTGTTAAAAAGAGTGAAGCCCAGAGACGGATCAAGACTGAAGTTGCAAAGACTCGACACGTACGACTCGTCAACATCTGAGGGGGAGTCTGTTAGTGCATGCATCTATCGACTTAGTCTTGTATCGAGTCTTAGTTTAGATAGGATAGATCAGGGCACGTTTTACGAGAAAATAGCAGAATTAGATGTCAAATAGGCTGATTCCGCTTGAAATGACACCTAGTCATTTCAAGCATGCACTAACACTAATATTATTTATCATTTATACATTTACGGAGTTTTAAATAAATGGTTAAATTTATTGAGACTTCGTTAACAAATTTTTCAACAACAGAATAATCTATTTATGTCAATATAAATTTTTATCTATACTATACTATATGATAAAACATTAATGTGTGATACATGTTGGCATGTATTTTATGAATTTTTCGCCTCAATTCCAAACTTATCTTATATTAATTAAATAAATAAATGAATAATGGGCTAATATTAAATTTTATCTTATTTTAAATTTCGAATAACATTCTTCTATTTTTCTAATAAAATATTATCCTAAATTTTAAATTGTTAATTTAAAATATTTTTAAATAAAACAAATTATTTATCACAAAAACCAAACTTTGTATTAATGTATTAAATATTTTTATTTTCACTATACAAAATTACATTTACTCGACCTGTGAAATACATATACATGAGGTATTTTAAGATATAAGTTTTTATTATTTGATATATAAAATTAGATTTATTCAATTCGTACAATACACGGGGTTTTTAAGGATATATATTTTTTATTATTTATTATAGAAAATTGCGTTTATTCAAACCGTGTAATACGCATATTTTTAAAGATGTAACTTTTTTATTATTTGTATATAAAATTACATTTATTCAACCCGTGTAATAAATGAGGTTTTCTAAAAATGTATTATTTTGATATTTAGTAAACAATATTACATTTATTCAACCCGTGTAATACACGTGGTTTTAAAGATATAACTTTTTTATTTGGTATATAAATTTATATTTATTCAACTCGTACAATATGGTTCTTATAGATATAACTTTTTATTATTTAATATATAAAATTATATTAATTCAACCCGTGCAATAAAGGAGGTTTTTAAAGATATATTGTTTTATTATTTAGTATATAAAATTTATTTATTCAACCTGTGTAATACACGGGGTTATAACCTATTTTTTTTATATAAATATTTCCTACACTTTGAATCGTTTCGGGTTAGTTTTTATTGATTATTACCTCGATTTAGTTCATATTTAGATTTTAAAGGAGTTAAGAGATAACGAGCTAGAATTGAATATTTTTACTAAATCTAAGAGCGCGAGTAGAATTTGAATATAATTTGTTGGTTTCCATCATTTATCTATTTATTTTAAAATTAAACTTTTGTAAAAGATTTTGATGTGGTCAACATATATTTGTTCATGATTATTTTATAAAATAAAACTTGTTGATTAAATGATTGTGACATCTTAATATAGGTTCATAAAATATGAAGTGAATTTGTGAAGTCAAGATTTAATACATGTGTAAATCAAGAGGAAAAAGGGAATATTAGAATTAATTAGATTTGGGGGAGAACGAGGCTGCTACAAATCACAAAAGCAAAAAAGAGGGACGTTAGTTAATTTACGGATGACCCACTCTTATACATCTGAGGATTATTATCACATTATTAAAATCCTAAGATACAAAAAGAACCCGTTGTTTTTACGAACCCACTATTAAGAAATGGAAAAAAGAGAACCCATTATTAAGAGAAGAAAAAAAAATCTCAATTCCTACCCCACAATAAAAAAAGGGTTTTTTACATATTTCTCCCTTTTAAAAAACCTTATTACATATTTTCTCAGCCCCTAAATTTATTTACATATTTCCCTTTCATAAAGAAGCCTTATTACATATTTCCCCAATTTTTAAATTTAATTACATATTTCACCTTTCTAAACCATATACATTGCATATTTATCCATTTTATAAAAAAAATACTTTTATAGAACTACTATTTTACCCTTCAAATCTCCCCATAACTTTTCAAAATTAAAAAACACCAAACCTTCTAGAAATATGTAATAAGCCTTTTTAATAGGGATAAATATGTAAAAATCCCTTAATAATAATAAGAAACATATTCAGAAAAGAATTAATGTGTTTTTATTGGATTTGTATTTTCAAAATGTTTTTTTACCATTAAAGTTTTGAGATTTTTTTTGGTCAAAAACAGATATATTTTGGTATTCCGTTGTCGATGTAACGGCTGGTATTTTGACTTGGTTATGATGCAATATTCTTTTCCTTAACGGTAAACCATTGGTTCAATCGTCGAGTTCTATATTTACAAAGTCAAAACTCAAATGAATGGGTAAAAGAAAAATAACTTTTGGAAATTGTTTATAACTAGAAGATAGAAGATGGTCTTTGTGCAACTTATTGAAGGTACAAACGACCTCCGCCTTTGACTTAGTCAACATTTATAATGAATGGGAAATATGTAATTAGTCGTTTAATAAACCCATTAAGAGTAAAATAGTAATTCTATAAGAGTATTTTTAATGAAATGGATAAATATGTAATATATAGGGTTTAGGAGGGGAAATATGTAACTAAATTTAGAGGTTGGGGAAATATGTAATGAGGCTTCTTAGGAGGGGAAATATCTAAAAAATCCCTAAAAAAGGAACATATATACCGACTGCAAAGAGGGGAGAGAGATATACGACGAAAAGAGGCACAAGAGGACATGTTCTTGGAGAAGAAAGTGTATGGATCAAGATTCGAGTTTGGTTTGGCAATTTATTAGTTTTTAGTTTTGTTAAGACTTTGTGTTTTCAAATTTAATACTATGCTTTGTTTATCGTATCAGACTTGTTTCACGTTCTTGATCATGATTATTGGCTAAACTTATTTTCTACCCAGGTTTGTGATTAATATTTATGTTAATCAGTATTTTTTTTTTTTTTTTGGTTTTGGGTAATTTAATGGTGGATTAATATTAAAGTAAAAAAAAACCTAATAGTATTTGACTAGATGTGCTTGCATACTATATTCTAATTTATTATCTTATAATTGTTCCTCGTGTGTCTTTGTGAATGTCTTTCATGTATGGATGCATGTTAGGTTACTTACTTTGTGTTCGTCGCTAGTTTATGGTGTATGGTGCACGTATCCCATAGGAACACTCTTTGATAATTTAGAGGAATTTAGTGTTCTACTTATTCTTGAGACCGAAAGGAGAAAAATAGTTAGGAATGTCTTTGATGCCTAGTAGTATTTGTTTTCCTAGGTCTTGTCAAGTGTTTTTAGGTTACCCCGTACATTCTAGGGTGTATTATGATTAGTGAGACTAAGAAGAGATCTAGTCTTTGAGTACTTTAGTATTGTTGGAGAGACCGAGTGGTGATCTTACTTTTACCAGTAAGTTTTATTTGACCTTTAGGATCCTTAGGAGAAGTTGATGAGACCGTGAGGAGATTCAGCCTATCTTCAGTCTTAGTGTCATATTATTAGAACCTGTATTCATCATAGTTACCGCTGCTGAGAGAAAACCGAGAGTCACGAATAGGATCCAAACCTGTGTAGTACTTCATCATTGATTTCACCTTAGTAGCCTGCGTCTTGGTAGTCTAGTTCGCCTTTGTTTAATTTAGGATATTAGTTAAAACCCTCAAAAGCCAAATAAACCAGTTAAGTAATTAGTTGAGTCAGAGTCTAGTTAGCGTCGCTAGTGTCTCGTGGGTTCGATACTCGAACTTCATTAGGCTTTACTACATACGATATGTACACTTGCCTGTTAGCGGTTTAGCATTTAGAAAGTCTTAGTTTATAAATTTAAAACTATGGTATCTAAATTAGGTTTGTTTTAAAGACCGTATTCATTCAGCACATCAAACAAAATTGATATTCCAACAATAAATGTGGAAACCGATTTAAAAAGAGGAGAAAAATGCCCGGATAGTCCATGTGGTTTGCCCATTTTTTACCTTTAGTCCCTAACTTTCTAAAATTACAACTATAGTCCCAAACTTTTACAATTTTGTCACACCCCGATATTTCCACGTATTACCGGTGGGCCCGGTGGGGAGTATCGTGACGTAGTTGATATCATCATAGTTAAACAACACAATTTAATGCACAGCGGAAGCAAAGGATGAATCACATTACAAACCGAATATAAAGTAATATCAAAGTATTACAAATGGACTGTAAAGGATTGATGTGGTAAATGTGGTCTAATAAAAGCTAAACCTAATCTAGACACCCTAGTTTTAAATTTATAAACTAAGACTCTCTAAATGCTAGACCACTGACAGGCAAGTGTACCTATCGTACGTAGTAAAGCCTAATGAAGTCCGAGTATCGAACCCACGAGACACTAGCGACGCTAAACTAGACTCTGACTCAACTAATTACTTAACTGGTTTTAATTTGTGTTTTAATTTTTGTGATTTTAATTAACTAATTCTACTAAAATGAATAAACAAGAGAACGAAACAAGCAAGCAAGATTGGTGAAGTAACAGGAAGCAGACAATGATGAGAAAGAACTACCTAGGTGTCGAATCCCTAGAATCATGAAATGCTAATTTGACAATGACAATGGTTAAATATCTATTTCCCTCAATTGACCCCCCGCTAGAGATGTCCCAAATGAAGAAGCAAGACTAAATGTGAAGTGCTAGAACGAACCGGCTCAAGCTATCGATACCAAATCCTACGAAAATAGAATCCTTTTGACCTCAGAGACAGTTATGTTAAGAGAAGATCCCAAAATCGCAAAGCAAACCCAACTTTGACAATTGAAATCCTAGGAAACCTTAATTACGATGCAATAAACGAGCCCGAGCTATCGGTCACCCAATCTACCCACCAATAATTAGCTAATAACCTAGCTCACCCTAATCGTCTTTCGAGTCACAAGATGAGGATGCAAGTTTTAACATAGTGATTTGAATTAATAGTCAACTTGGTCAATTTCTCAACACAATACCTAACCCGAAAATCCTAAGATAAACGAATTGAATTAAATCCTAAGTCTAGGGGGAATTTCTTCGTGCCTAAACCGCTGAATTTATTGACTAATAAAATAACCAAAACATACCAACATGCAATATCAAGATCATTATCAAAGAAAAGCTAAGTAAATCACATCAAATAACCGAAAACATGTCACAAACGCATTACAATCCTCTAGTTCATCAAAACCCAGGTAGTTTCAAAGTTTAGCTACTCATAGTCAAGAACCAAACGAAAACACAATCAAAATTACGGTTCATCGTAAAAACAAATAAAAATTAAGCTACTAGCCTGCCTGCTTAAATTAATTCACGTGTCTGGTAGCCTGCTTAATAATTAATTTGACTTTTTTGACGTGCCTGCTAGCCTGCTTTAATTCTTTTTCTCTTCGAAGATCCCAGTTGACTTTTTTGACGTGCCTGCTAACCTGCTTGCCTTGTTGCCGTCTCCACTCTTTCTTTCGTTTGTTGTCTGCCGCAATTGCCTCCCTCAATTATGTCTTCTCTAAATTAATAATAGGCGACTACCACTTTTGTGCTTGTTGCCCTATGGCCCAAAGCTAAATTACGAAAACATTCTAACATGTTCAGCGGCCCATTAAGACTTCATCCCAAAAATAGGAAGCCTCCACTATGATTTTCTTGAATAAAAATAGCCAATTCCTCCACTGTTGCTTTTCGAAAAGAAAGAATTATGATACTTTTTTTTTCTTTGATATCTATGGCCTTAAATAATAATAATATAGAGATAGGTGGGCTCGACCCGATCAAGGAAAATAGTGGCGATTTTAGTTCAGTCATTGACGGTCTACTCTACTCAACTGGCTGGTTATTTACTTATTACTCGTTTTCGCTCCATTTGCGCCAGGACCTGCCAAAACACCAAATAATGTAATCTAATACTAAAAACTAAATAAAACAAATAAAAATTATACAAAACTATACAATTTACACGGGACAAATATGTGTATTTTACAACACATCAAATATCCTCACACTTAACCTTTTGCTTGTCCCTAAGCAAAATCCTAAGCAGCATGTCTAACTCAAACACTTTAACAAAAACGTAAATCTCGAACAAGTAAAAATGCGAACTACGAAATCATCAAACACAACAGTTTCACAAGACTTACATCGTTCAAAAGGTTGACGAATCATAATATTTAAACAAATACGGGCCTACCTGATCAAGCTTTTCTTACCTTCGAGCAACCAATCATGCAATGTCAATACCCCTCACAAGATCACTCATCTCTCGGCTGATAAATATGTAATTTTGAGTGAACTCTCAAAACCAAACTATGAAGCATACTATCATAAGCTTGTACGTTAATTAGATTTCCACCTATTTGTTAAAATCTAACACGGATCAAGAGGACTTTATTGGGTAGGTAAGGGCTAAGGGTATGTATTTTTTTTTTCGGAAATAATGGGCTAAACACATAATCACACGAAAGACCGGATAAGCACTCAACACATATTAACATTTTGGTCATTTTGACCTACAACTTTATTCCTTTTTTTTTTCTTTTTCTTTTTTCATATATTTTTTTTTCGTTTTTTTTTTCTTTTTCTTTTTTTTTTTGGTTGGTTTTCAATCACATATAAACATCACGTAATACGATCCGGCTATCAAATCACAAATGGGTAACAAACGAATGGCTAGGCTCAAAGTGGTGTAACTAAGGGTAACGGTGAAACAGGTCAAAACACAAGGCTAAATAAGAGGTGATCCTAATGCCTCTATCATATCCATGCCAAATCCTAACCGAAGGTCTCAAACTGTATCAAAACACACAAGTTCTAAAGTAATGCAACAAAGTCGGTAAACACACATGAAACGAAAATAATGAACATATAGATATGAAACATGTAAAGGCTCAAATCTCACTATCATGTGGTAAATAAGGGCTACCGATATCGACAATGCACAATCAATCAACTCTCCGGCTCAATCCACTATCCTAGGCATCCCAAAACCTTTTACTTCCCAAAAACAGAATCAATCAACCTACTATCCCGCAACTTAAAGAAACACGTGCTTTCCAACTCGTAAATTCGACAATTAAACCGTTTTTAACTGACGTTTTGACAAGGTTTTTCGTTTTCTATGCGCTAAAGGACCGGGACTTGCAAAACCATCTTTTTTTCGATTTTTTTAATTTTTTTTATTTTTGAAAAGAATTTTTAATTAATTTTTTTTTATTTTTCGAATTTTATGACTCAAGACTCTACTAATTAGACACTAAACGATAGTTTCCCATCCCCACACTTAAACTCTACATTGCCCTCAATGTAGGATGGAAACCGACTCAAAAGACTAAAATAAATAAGAAATAAAAGACAAAGGGCAAATTGGAAAGGACTTAGCTAGTTTTATAACGCGTAAGCTTCCGAAACTCTCGTCCAATCCAGCTCGATCGTATAGCATTTCGTTCACGATCGGCTTTGACTCTGACTAGTACACTTGGAAAATTTCTTGAAATATGCTAAGCAGCTCCAAAAACACCCGAATGGAGATTGAGTACGGGTGGTACATATCCAAACCTGCATAAACAAAAACAGGCAAAAACCCAAGCAGTACCGACTCTAAAAAAAACGACTCAAAACTACTAAGTTAGACTCATGGTACAAAATAAATGACTAAATATACAAACTCTACAAACTACCGAATATAAAAAATTACAAAACTCTACAAAACCTCCCCACACTTGAATTTAATCAGGAGGTTTCTCCTTTATCCAACCTCTATCCAACCCGTTTAATTCCACCCGTTCCTTATTATTAATTAAAATTTTAAGGGTGGAATTTATAAACCTTTTAACATTTCTAAACGGGTCAGGCCACCAATACTTAAACTTACCTGGACCAAACCTGATTCGTGGCATGTAATGAGAAGGATGGTGTTGTGCAAACTTCAATGGTTTCTCCTTCTTCTTCCTTCGGTACCATCCTTGAATCTTCGGCAGGTGTTGATCCAAGCACTTTCTCGCCCTCTCCCGTGTTCTTGATCGTGGTGGCAGTCCATCTTCTAACTTCTCCACGGGTCGGCTATCAAACTCCTCAGCCACTATTTCTTCTACGTTTGGTGTATATTTGATCTCCATGGTTGACGTCTCTACAAGTAACGTCTCTAGATAGGCGAGATCACCAACCGGGTCAAATTCTTCATCTTCAAGAGTTGGCAAACCTACCAACTCATCACCAAACTCTTCATCCCAAGATGGTATATGCTCACCTTTCTCATCTTCCATCTTGTCAAGTAGCTCCTTTTCAACTTCTTCAACTGCGGTGTAGTCGGGCACCTCTAACTCTGCCTCTTCTACTACCCCCTCATCATCACTCCAAAAGCCGTCATCGATATTCCATGGCGTGGGACACTAGTGGCTAGAATTAGTGACTTGCTGAACCGGAGGTGGGACTTCAATGTCCATTATCGTCTCCGTTTCATGAGTGCGATCCTCATCTTCTTCATTCAAGGGCTCAAAATGTGAAACCTGCACGACATCATTCTCACAAGACAAGGGTAAATCTGATTCATGAGAATTATAATAATTAAAACTAGAATCGTAATATTTACCTGACTGTGAGATCTCAATGCACATTTCTCCCCCCGGATCTAGGATTGTGTAATCCATCTCACCATCAGCCGTTTGATATCCTAGATAATTTCCATTTATATCATACGTGTAACGACCTTGGCTCTTCAAGCTCTGTGAATTTAACCTATCAAGTGCGGCTCGAATTCCCCTTTCTCTTTCTTCCTTAGCAGCCTTAACCCAGTCACGGAAGCCCTCTGGTGTTCGTTCAGGTTGCCCATTCCAAGACTGATATAACTGTGGCTGCACAAGAGGGTTAACATCGAAATCTATGGAACACCCCGAATCATTTGGACAATATTTGGTGTAATGGGGTCCTCCACAGATAAAACACATGATAAATAAAATGTAAAAAAAATTAACTAATAAAAATATATTTACAAATACGACTAGACACACTACTACTAGACACAAACCCTACGACTCAAACTACAAATAAGACCAATTAAACAAATAAGATCAGTCAAAGCTAATAACGCAATCGCCTAAGTGTCCCCGACAACGGCGCCAAAAACTTGATGTGGTAAATGTGGTCTAATAAAAGCTAAACCTCATCTAGACACCCTAGTTTTAAATTTATAAACTAAAACTCCCTAAATGCTAGACCACAGACAGGCAAGTGTACCTATCGTACGTAGTAAAGCCTAATGAAGTCCGAGTATCGAACCCACGAGACACTAGCGACGCTAAACTAGACTCTGACTCAACTAATTACTTAACTGGTTTTAATTTGTGTTTTGATTTTTGTGATTTTAATTAACTAATTCTACTAAAACGAATAAACAAGAGAACGAAACAAGCAAGCAAGATTGGTGAAGTGACAGGAAGCAGACAATGATGAGAAAGAACTACCTAGGTGTCGAATTCCTAGAATCATGAAATGCTAATTTGACAATGACAATGGTTAAATATCTATTTCCCTCAATTGACCCCCCGCTAGAGATGTCCCAAATGAAGAAGCAAGACTAAATGTGAAGTGCTAGAACGAACCGGCTCAAGCTATCGATACCAAATCCTACGAAAATAGAATCCTTTTGACCTCAGAGACAGTTATGTTAAGAGAAGATCCCAAAATCGCAAAGCAAACCCAACTTTGACAATTGAAATCCTAGGAAACCTTAATTACGATGCAATAAACGAGCCCGAGCTATCGGTCACCCAATCTACCCACCAATAATTAGCTAATAACCTAGCTCACCCTAATCGTCTTTCGAGTCACAAGATGAGGATGCAAGTTTTAATATAGTGATTTGAATTAATAGTCAACTTGGTCAATTTCTCAACACAATACCTAACCCGAAAATCCTAAGATAAACGAATTGAATTAAATCCTAAGTCTAGGGGGAATTTCTTCGTGCCTAAACCGCTGAATTTATTGACTAATAAAATAACCAAAACATACCAACATGCAATATCAAGATCATTATCAAAGAAAAGCTAAGTAAATCACATCAAATAACCGAAAACATGTCACAAACTCATTACAATCCTCTAGTTCATCAAAACCCAGGTAGTTTCAAAGTTTAGCTACTCATAGTCAAGAACCAAACGAAAACACAATCAAAATTACGGTTCATCGTAAAAACAAATAAAAATTAAGCTACTAGCCTGCCTGCTTAAATTAATTCACGTGTCTGGTAGCCTGCTTAATAATTAATTTGACTTTTTTAACGTGCCTGCTAGCCTGCTTCTAATTCTTTTTCTCTTCGAAGATCCCAGTTGACTTTTTTGACGTGCCTGCTAACCTGCTTGCCTTGTTGCCGTCTCCACTCTTTCTTTCGTTTGTTGTCTGCCGCAATTGCCTCCCTCAATTATGTCTTCTCTAAATTAATAATAGGCGACTACCACTTTTGTGCTTGTTGCCCTATGGCCCAAAGCTAAATTACGAAAACATTCTAACATGTTCAGCGGCCCATTAAGACTTCATCCCAAAAATAGGAAGCCTCCACTATGATTTTCTTGAATAAAAATAGCCAATTCCTCCACTGTTGCTTTTCGAAAAGAATTATGATACTTTTTTTTTCTTTGATATCTATGGCCTTAAATAATAATAATATAGAGATAGGTGGGCTCGACCCGATCAAGGAAAATAGTGGCGATTTTAGTTCAGTCATTGACGGTCTACTCTACTCAACTGGTTGGTTATTTACTTATTACTCGTTTCCGCTCCATTTGCGTCAGGACCTGCCAAAACACCAAATAATGTAATCTAATACTAAAAACTAAATAAAACAAATAAAAATTATACAAAACTATACAATTTACACGGGACAAATATGTGTATTTTACAACACATCAAGGATCCACAGGTGGATCAAAAGATAAAAAGATCATTGTTCAACAGACTTTAACATCTTAAGCTTGCAAGACTCTTTAGTGATGCTAGGAGTAGCCAGCCTATTCCGTATAGTACCTGCACTTAGCCTTTTTGGGAAAATACGTCATTTTACACTGATAAATACAATTAACCGACTCATTTTGAAAAGAGTTTAAGAAAATTGGTTTGAATGCACAAGGCACAAAATATCTTTTATAACTTGGGACAATTATTAAAAATAATCTTGTATACAGTTTTACTTATTTCTCGTCCGTCAGGGCCGGTTAAAAGAGCCGGACAAGATTAACTGACACGCCACAGGTATAATGCCCACAAGGTTAATTCCTTAAAGTGGGTTACCAGTTTTTACATATGCAACTATCAGGTGTATGCCTACACCCCGTGCTTAGGTCGTGGCCATTTCAATGAATGATGCCAAGGATATCCGGGACATGGTCATTAACCCCCCAAGGGCCATAAACCAAATAAAACAGATTAAAACGAGTTATGTAAATATATTAATCACAATCCGATTTAAACAACTACATACCCGACCAAGCGGTACTATTATAATACCGTATCCCAAGCCCGTATAGGGAAAATAAGCTAAAAGTATTTACCTGAGCAAGTATATATCACCAACAGTGAGTGCAAGTAGTTTTTACCGGGCTCCTAATCTGGAACGAAGGTTTTTAATAACCTATTAGATTCCTAATGGGTCTTAATTAAGCCTAAACTTAGACCGGTTAGTTTTAAAGGAAGATATACGGTTCAAAACGCACGATTAAGCGAAGACCGGATTAGAATATGGTTTAGACCCGACAATTTTATATACTTGTATAATATGGGCAAACTAAACACATTCTGGATTTTGAGATAAAAGTGATAAGGTTTGACCCGTTTCGGCTAATTTATGCCAACTAGTTACATAAACCGCACCGAACGCGAAAAGTGCGTAACGAGTAACCAAATGAGTCATGAATAGGTTTCCTAAGTTAATATGCCTTAAATATGTTGTGATATCAGTAGGATACCTTCTATTATGCCCAAAACGAATTTAAACTCAAATTATGCCCCGTAGGGGTATTTTGGTCATTTTAAAGCTTATAAAAGAGTTTAAATATTAATCTGAGTTTCAGGTCTGATATAATCAGCAAAAATACTTAATTTAATAGGTTATATCAGTAGGGTATTGCATATATGTGAAATTTATCATTTATCTTCCCTGGTTATGTTGATCCTAGTATTCTCATGGTTTTCCACGGGGTGACTGTTAACTTCTTCCGACCCAGCCATGTAGCTTAATTGCTACATAAAAATAATGACAATGGTTTATTTAGAAGTTTATAACAGTACTATCATTCTTAATGATTTATTAACCATGGTATTAATAACCATATTGGTTAATTTGTTAAATATATATATATATATATATATATATATATATATATATATATATATAGAGTAGGAGTTGGGTGGAAAGTCTATTTTTCCTAGAAAGTTTAGGAAGGAATAAGAATTGGACATGTGTTATTGAGGGATTTTAAGTAGAAGGGCTATCATGTAATTTCACATTTTAATTTTATTTTTGGAATGTATCTTCATTAACTAAAATTCCACGATTTTCGAAATTTTTATTATTTTCGAATTCAAATCTGGAAGTCAATGTGTTCATTAACTAAAATTCCATGTCACATTACATCGCATATTCCATTGTTTAGAAGATTACTGGAATTTATCAGCATGTTCTTGGTGCTGTGTTTTAACAGTTTACAGGGCTAAAGTCAATTTTTTATAGATCCCACAATATAAAGATGGTAAAATACAGGGTATGAATCTGATTGCTATTAAAACACAACTGTATGAATCTGAATGCTAAAACACAACTGTATGAATCTGATTGCTGTTAAAACACAAGTGTATGAATCTGAATGCTAAAACACAAGTGTATGAATCTGCTTGCTGTTAAAACACAGTTGTATGAATCTGTTTGCTGTTAAAACACAACTGTATGAATCTGAATGCTAAAACACAACTGTATGAATCTGCTTGCTGTTAAAACACATCTGTATGAATCTGGATGCTAAAACACAACTGTATGAATCTGAATGCTAAAACACAACTATATGAATCTGCTTGCTGTTAAAACACAACTGTATGAATCTATTTGCTGTTAAAACACATCTTTATGAATCTGAATGCTAAAACACAACTGTATGAATCTGCTTGCTGTTAAAACACATCTGCATGAATCTGGATGCTAAACCACAACTGTATGAATCTGCTTGCTGCTAAAACACAACTGTATTAATTTGCTTGCTGTTAACACACATCGTCAAGAAAACGGAGATGATAAGAACAATATTTGAATGGTGATGATGAACTCGGAGATGGTGGAGATGGAGAAGTGTTTTAATTTGATCCGGTGCTCTCCATCGTTTCTAAAGTTATCTTCTTCCATGATTGTAGTTATTTTTTGTAGGGATTGGGGTTTCCAAGATGGGTTTGGAGAGAGAGAGAGAGAGAGAGGGAAAATCGCTTGAATTTAGGAACTGGGCGGTTATCTAATTGTTTTAAAACACGGCCATTGACAAAATTGCCCCTACTCATTTAAAACAATCAATTAATTAAACTCAAATATTACAAGATTGCCATTGATTTAATCTCAACCCTTAAACACACCAATCAGATGGACCAGATTGGTTCCTAGACTTTCTAGGAAAAACACACTTTCCGTGCGAACCCTACTCTATATATATATATATTCAGGATCTTTATAATAATCCTTAATTATAATTTAAATAATAGCACAAAAGGCCAAGTCACAGGGACAGATTTAATTCATAAGCCAGGATTTTATAGAATCGAGGCATTAAGGCTTGAATCAAGGTTCATTACCTTTTCTTGACAGAGAGTCGTAGACCACCACTGTCTTTAGTCTCAGAGGACATTAATTACGGCCCGTAGGCACTTCATCACTAATGGATGATTATATAAATAAGAAGGGATTTGGAATAACCCAATTTAAGGATGACTTATGTGATTTTATCGAATCACATTCTGCCAAGAGTGTTAACATGCTTTTCAGATGTTAACAAGGATTTGAATCTTTTAAATAGGTTTTGCCATCTTGGCCATGTCAAAAATGACATATAGGCTAGGTTATACCTTTAAGATTCTTTTTAATATTTAACCCAGAACAATCCTAAATTGAGATGTTAATAAGGATTTGAATCTAATTGAGGAACTACCATCTTGGCCCTGACTTAAAATGACACATGAGCTAGGTCTTGTCCTTTTTAGATTTTGGTATTTTATTATAATGGCAGATCTTTTAAAAGGAATGAAAATTTTTATTTATCTCATATTTTATGTTTATGCATATAATTGACAAAAATGAAATTTTAAATTTAACCATTCCACTAAAATTTTAAACGAGTACACATGATTTGCCCTAAACGGGACTTTTAACAGAACAACATGCCCACGCAGGGGCTACACAGAAATAACATGCCCACGCAGGGGCTAAACAGAAAAGACATGCCCACGCAGGGGCTAAACTGGAAATACATGTCTTCGTAGGGACTGAATACAGAAATAGATGTCCACGCAGGGACTTGATTTAAAGCAAGTAAATTACAATACAAATAAATAAGGAATCTTCAAAAATCCCTTTTCTTGGTCTTCCCCTTGATTAAACTCACCAGGCCTTTAAGAAAACCGCGGTTGTTCCTACGCTCTTCTTGAACCTCCCGCTCTACCTGGCTCAATCTTTGGAGAACCTCCTGTTGTTACTCTGGTGGTATCAATTGCGGCTGCGGCGGCTGCTGATGTGGAGGTTGAGGAGGTGGCGGGTGTTGGTACCCATAAGCTGGGTATCCAACTCAGAGACGGCGTATGCAGGAATTGGGTTATCATAACCCATTGGTGGTGGCGCGATAGGTGCAGAATCCACCTCAGAGACGGGGTTTGAAGGCCCTCCCATCTGTGGGTCTTCATAAAGTGGCGGGTAATGACTGCCACTTGAGGGTTGAGGGGTGCTGATATGGACTCCCCCTCGCACGGACATCCGTGCGTTTGATCTTCTCCACCTCGGTGGCTCCGGAGGCGGCTGCTGAACTGGTGGTGGTGGTGGCGGAGTGACTGCCACAAAACGCGAATCCTCGGAAGGATCCTGCTGCTGCTGCTGCTGCTGTTGAGGCGATGAGTGGTAAGAGGGGGTAAACACCCAATCATATTGGGCAAACCTCCCATGGTAGCTGTCTGGACCACGGTAAGGTGATCCATGGAAAGATGACCCATCTGAGATCTCGATGGGTGAGTAGGCGTCCCAATTGGAGGTTTGGCGGGATCAATATCTTCATCCATGTCCATCGCATGGTCTCCAGAGAAGTGGTCTTCAGGTCCCAATGGGTTAAAACCCACTGGTTCTTCAATTAGGTTTGGCGGGTTGAACCGGCACTGGAAAAAGGGTGTTGGGTCATTGAAGGAATGGTGTGAGTTTGAGCGTTGGAGAGGGATGAAGGAAGGATGTGAGTTGTGGGGCTCGTTCTCTGATTGGGGCCCGAATGAATGATGGTATGAAGGTGACGAACTTTGCGAGACAGATTGCCTCGCTGGCTCCAGATACGTCCTCCAGTCTTCCTACGGACTGGTGCTCATAGTGACAAATGGGGTTCGCCTGTGAGAAGGCCCGGCTTCATGGTCGTGGCCCGTGATTGGTGCCTTTCCTCTTCCTCTCCTGAATCTTGGTGGCATTTTGATAACCCTGTCAAAAGAAACAAAAGATAACAAAGGTACAAATAAAGGACAAAATAAAACGAATTAGGATTAGTCCTAAGTTCTTTGTCTAGACTCGGAAGTCGAGGAATGTGCAAACTGTGGCATTGAGATTAAACACAAAAAGCTAGTGTTTAATTCACTCAATGTTGGCTCTGATACCAACCTGTCACACCCCGATATTTCCACGTATTACTGGTGGGCCCGATGGGGAGTATCGTGACGTAGTTGATATCATCATAGTCAAACAACACAATTTAATGCACAGCGGAAGCAAAGGATGAATCACATTACAAACCGAATATAAAGTAATATCAAAGTATTACAAACGGACTGTAAAGGATCCACAGGTGGATTAAAAGATAAAAAGATCATTGTTCAACAGACTTTAACATCTTAAGCTTGCAAGACTCTTTAGTGATGCTAGGAGTAGCCAACCTATTCCGTATAGTACCTGCACTTAGCCTTTTTGGGAAAATACGTCAGTTTACACTGGTAAATACAATTAACCGACTCATTTTGAAAAGAGTTTAAGAAAATTGTTTTGAATGCACAAGGCACAAAATATTTTTTATAACTTGGGACAATTATTAAAAATAATCTTGTATACAGTTTTACTTATTTGTCGTCCGTCAGGGCCGGTTAAAAGAGCCGGACAAGATTAACTGACACGCCACATGTATAATGCCCACAAGGTTAATTCCTTAAAGTGGGTTACTAGTTTTTACATATGCAACTGTCAGGTGTATGCCTACACCCCGTGCTTAGGTCGTGGCCATTTCAATGAATGATGCCAAGGATATCCGGGACATGGTCATTAACCCCCAAAGGGCCATATACCAAATAAAACAGATTAAAACGGGTTATGTAAATATATTAATCACAATCCGATTTAAACAACTACATACCCAACCAAGCGGTACTATTATAATACCGTATCCCAAGCCCGTATAGGGAAAATAAGTTAAAAGTATTTACCTGAGCAAGTATATATCACCAACAGCGAATGCAAGTAGCTTTTACCGGGCTCCTAATCTGGAACGAAGGTTTTTAATAACCTATTAGATTCCTAACGGGTCTTAATTAAGCCTAAACTTAGACCGGTTAGTTTTAAAGGAAGATATACGGTTCAAAACGCACGATTAAGCGAAGACCGGATTAGAATGTGGTTTAGACCCGACAAGTTTATATACTTGTATAATATGGGCAAACTAAACACATTCTGGATTTTGAGATAAAAGTGATACGGTTTGACCCGTTTCGGCTAATTTATGCAAACTAGTTACATAAACCGCACCGAACGCGAAAAGTGCGTAACGGGTAACCAAATGAGTCATGAACAGGTTTCTTAAGTTAATATGCCTTAAATATGTTGTGATATCAGTAGGATACCTTCCATTATGCCCAAAACGAATTCAAACTCAAATTATGCCCCGTAGGGGTATTTTAGTCATTTTAAAGCTTATAAAAGAGTTTAAATATTAATCTGAGTTTCAGGTCTGATATAATCAGCAAAAATACTTAATTTAATAGGTTATATCAGTAGGGTATTGCATATATGTGAAATTTATCATTTATAACCAAACTATGCACCGTAGGGGCATTTTGGTAATTTCACATAAGCTTAAAAGGTCAAATCTGGAAATCTGAGTTTAAAACTTTTGCTTACTGTTAAAGTATAAAAAATTTACTAAAAACATCAGTAGGTATTAAGTCTTATATGTTTAAAATAGTTTTAACTCATACTATGCGTTTAAAACGCGTAAAAAGGCGGTTTTAAGCGATTTCCGGGTTTTATTAGAAAAGCTGATATTTTTATCATTCCAGAAGGCTTAAAATATTTTATTTATCATATAAAATCAGTAGCAAAAGGTTTGGTATCAAAATGTTATGTAAAACTTATTTTATAGGCCAAAAGGACAAAAACGACAATTACTGAATCAAAGCTAGAACCCTATGTTATGCTCAGCCTATAAATAAATCAAAATCTTCAAAAATCCCAAAATATTATTTTACATCAGTAGGTAAAAATTTTGGTATAAAAAATTGGGTTTAGATAGGCTTTATGCTAAATACACCGTTTAATTAATAAAAAGCTTTCTAATTACGCTATTGAGCATAACTCCTAATCTAGACCTCAAACTGATGTGAAAATTTAAGGACATGTTTATAATTCAGTAGCAAAGGTTATTGTCTTTTCACATTTTCAAAATTCTCGTTTTAAGGTCAAAAGGGCATAACGGTCAACATTTAGGCATATAACGGAAACATACATATGAATCGGATAACTAATGAACCAAGTTGTATAACCTCAGAGGGTTACAATAACCTATAACCTGGTCCTAATAGAGCTCTAAGGCATTTCTAAAATGTGCTACATTGGGTCAGAACTGAAAGTCAAAGCAAAAGTCTACTTTTGTGACTTTCGGTTCCGAACCGAGCTTAAACTGGAAATTGTCGGGTTGAACATGTTTAGACATGTTCTTACATTAATTACCAAGTTATATGAGTGATGAAACAGGTTTGCATGGCTTCTACATTGTTAATTATGTGTTTATGCGAAAATTTGCTTTCTGTTGACTTTTTTAAGGGTTTATTACCCACATAATTACCAACTCAAAGCTACTTTTAATTCGAGGATTGACTGGACCATTAGTGATTAATCACTAAGTCAAACCTTAATTACGACGGTTTGACTTTGGGCCATTAAACTAAGTAAAACTGAATTAAGAGAGGTTAAGGACACTTACAAAGGTCCTAAGCACGACTAATGAACTTAAGGAAACTTGTTTGATGACCAGAGAGCTCCATACAATGCCTTGAATGATTCCCAAATGTGCAAGTTCATGTGTTGCAACATAAGGGTATATATATATGGATTTAGAATGCATGAGATCAATCCAAATAAGTCTACAGATGTTTTATGATGGTCCTAAGTGTCCCTATGCATGAAAAACCATTGGCTCAACTTCTGGATTTCGAAAACCATGCTCATAAGTCGGTTAAACAGGCTGCACAGGCACCTGTCCTGAATTTTTGTCGCTGGCACTTTTTAGGCGGGCCGCGTAAAATAAAGGACTTTTACGCGGGGCGTGTAAAAGCTGGAAACCGGAAAACAACTTTTAAAGTTGGCAGATTTGGTCCCTGGTCCATATTTAACTTAAATAACTTCCGTTTATTGCTTTTTTGTAGGACCGGTTTTGACGCCGTTCGATTGCGTATCGGACGTTTCACATGCGGAATCCGTGAACGTACGTGACCGAACACACAATATCGTACTAGTAACGTAAATCTATTGAAAGATGTGACAATTCCGGTACAAGATTCACGTTTACAACACTTTCTCTCTCTAGACTTTCTCTCTCTAGAAGTCTTCCAAGTCTTCTCTTCCAAAAATCTCTTCTAAAAATCTAACTAACTCATGACATAAACTCCTATTTATAGGTCAAGGCATTTTAATGAGATTTCTCATTAATTACAAGTTTGCCATCTTGCCTTTTAACTAGATATGACATTTATAAAGACTTGATTTCTTCGATATCTCGCTACGGCTCGGATTGACGAAGGCGATAGACAATAAATGCATCAACAATCTCCCCCTTGGATATTGCTGCAGTCAATCCGTGGTGAAACTCGTAGCTACTTGTCTTTCTCTCTCTCTAAAACTCGAACAAAGATGTAGTCGACAGACAACTGCACTAACAAACTCCCCCTTGGATGTTGACGGAATCTTTAGTGAGAGTCTTCAAATACTCTTGCTCGAACAGAATCCCGGTGGATCTGTCTTCAGCTTCCGTTGCTCTTTTTCTTCATACTCTTCAGGCTCCCCCTTTGTCAAGCTTTCGTGCTTTTGGGATCGACGCCTGGCTTTCCGTATCAACAAATTCTGAAACCTGCACATCTCAACCTCTCTATTACAAACAAATAAAGTTGTGATTCAACTTAATGAATCAACTAAACATTTGAGAATTTTCACATTTAAAACTGATAAAATTTGAAACATTCCAATTTCTAATTCAAATTAATGAATTATCTTAAACATTTCAAACCATTAACCAACCTGTCTGTTCATCATGTTTAGCCTTTGAGATTTTGAAAATCAGCTCTCCAAGTTGTCGAAAATCTTTTTTGGATTTTCAAAATATGAAACATAAACATGATGAACAGACAGGTTGGTTAATGGTTTGAAATGTTTAAGATTGTAGGATCGTATTCTGACCCGAACGAGTCGTTCCGAGGCTTTCTCCTAAGTTTCAGGTGCGGAATAACAAGAAACTAAGGTAGAAATAGCACGCAAATCACTTTAACTACTTGTTTTATTGATTTTACACTGATTACACTTCAAATCTCAATCCAGCAGAGCTTCGACACGAAATCAACAAGTCCGTTTTTTGATTCGCACAAACAACACCTATTTATAGGTTGTTGGGTTCGCTTATTAGTCAGCCCAATAAGCGAACCAGTTTGATGCCACTCGAGCGGACTAACATGACTTGTCGTTCGAGCGGACCTAATCTTTAGCCGTACGAGCGGACCAGCTATGATGCTGTTCGAGCGAACCTGTCATGTCCACTCGAGCGAACCTAACTCTATTGGACCAATGAACAGACCTATCTATTACATGTTTTCTCATTTTCCGTTCATTATACAATCAATCCTATTCTAAGACTCGAACGAAGATGTAGTCGACAGACAACTGCACCAACAGACTCCCCCTTGAATGTTGACGGAATCTTCAGTGAGAGTCTTTAACATGACATTCTCGGATAGTGCTCGGTCTTCTTCAGGAATTCTGCCTGGATCTTTCTTTGGCTATAACTATCGTCAGACTCCCCCTATCACCATGCTAGGATCGCCGACTGGGATTTGTTACCACCATTGAAATCATCTCCTGGCTTTATCTCTTCAAACTTCTTCTCAGGTTCTGATGTATCTCCTGGCTTTCCGTAGCAACAGGATCAGAAACCTGCACAACTCAAACAATCTATCACAAACAAACACAATTGTGATTCAACTAAATGAATCAACTAATCATTTAAGAACATTCAAGAATTTTTCACATTTAAAAATTTATTAACTTTCCAAAATCTGATTAATCATTTCAAATCACATTAACCAAACCAACTATACATCTTGTTTAGCCTTTGAGATTTTGAATTTCAGCTCTCCAACATCAGTTGTCGAAAATCTTTTTGGATTTTCAAAATATGAAATGTAAATGTAAAGACAGGAATTTAAATGCAGAACAAACATATTTTTGTGAGTTTGTGCAAGAGGATCATATCAATTTTTTTGAAACACATCACAAGCACCGTTAAGCTTCTAATCATTTTAAGTTCTAAACGATTCACGTAGATTGACGATATAGTTGTCCTCTTAATTTTTCATACAATTTTCAATCTATTCAGGATACTATTTAAGTGTTTTATGAACTTAGTTCAATTCATGTGTCCCACCTCTTGAATATACTCCCGAATCCAGAATCCCAATATTCAGTCTTACAGGTATGAATACTACAATGATATCTGTACATAAATTTGGGGAAAAATGCGAGAACTGAGAGATCTCAGGTCAGAACTTCCATTCAGCAGAGAGATATCAGCTTCGACTTAGCAGTGTGTCCCCTTTAGAGAATCTTTTCAGCTACAACAGATGATTATCAATTTTATTGTCTAATCAGCTGAGGGCTTTATGCTATATTTCAAGCATTTTGCGGAAAGTATTAGCCAAGGACTAGGTCAGAACTACCGTTCAGCAGAAGTCCCGAAATAATACCCCAGACATCATAGAGTATTAACACCTAGTATATCAGAATACGAGACCTTTCAACCGAGATTTCAGGGGTTACCTATATATCCAAGTAGTGTTCCCCACAAATTTCACAAGTTTGAAATTTTAGGTTTATATCCCGAATAAATCTGCTAAATGTATAAAAACCTATCGTCACATCATCAGTGAGACCGTTTATCACATTTGGCATTACATTTCTTTAGCGTGCTGTGATAGTCCAACTGATTTACTATCATTTCCTCTTGTTTCGCAACAAAACTCATTTTTACAATTTTTCAATGTTTTTGACATTTTCAAATTTTCTAATTTTTTTAAAATTTTACTCCCCCTAAAATCAAAATATGTTTCAATTTTGATTTTCTGGGAAAATTTGAAACAAACTGTACAAACATGACAACACGATGAGAATCACTTCAATTCTCCATCCACTTGGCATAAACAATCAGAACTCCCCCTCACAACAAACTATTTTCCCATTATGATTTCAAAACACTTAAGTTTGTTTTAATCAAAATGCTTTTTCCAGAAAATATAAGTTTGTTTACCAAACATTTTAGGTATGGGGTTACTTCATCATCTTGTTTTCTACACAAAAGTAGGAAAAACCAAGTACAAGTTAATGTCCTTGATTTACCATTTGCAGTCCAGAATCCTCTGTACCACTTGCAAAAATATAAACTCGTCTAATACCACTTGAAAGAAAAACACAAACAAACCTTTTTACCGTTTGTTTGATTGACTTTACCGATTAGAATTTTAGACAGATGCCGATTCATGATCCACAATACCATCTTGGGATCTCCGGCAATTCCTGCAAAATCTCAAACACTGATTTAGAAGGATGCCGATTCATGCTCCACGCTTACAAACCTGAGAGCTCCGGCAAGTCAGGTTTTTCATTTAAAAAGATCCACCCAAGCCCGACCAGCCTTGGGTGTTTTCGACAATTTTACCTCAACCAATGGCTCCTCTAGCTTTGACGAACCAGAATCATTGCCTGCAGATGGCTTCTCTGACTTTGATGAGTCAGATTCATCGCCTGAAGGTGGCTTGTCTGACTTCGGCACGTCAGATTCATCGCCTGAAGGTGGCTTGTCTGACTTCGGCACGTCAGATTCATCGCCGACCTTTTCCTTCTTCTTCTCCTCTTTTGTCCCCAGATTTGTATCTGATGAATTCTTTTTGTTTGTCTTTACAGCTGAGGGAGTAGATTCATCAGAACTTTTATTCTTTTTGTCCCGTGAATCCGAGGACAATATCTTTTCGAGATATTCTCTCGCTTTCTTTCTCTTTTTCCTCAGTCGGTCTTTCTGCCCCTGAGAAAGCTTCACTTTTGTTTCTTGAACTTTAGGTTCTTTGACCTTCTGTTCTCTGACGTTTTGGCCCGAAGCTTTCAATTCTTTGGACTTGACAATGACTGGTATCTTCTTTGCCATTTTCTGAGAATTATCCCTCAATCTGTCATTCGATCTTCGTGAGCAATCTCTGGCAATGTGACCTTTGATGTTGCAGTTAAAGCACCTCCTGTTCTCATAACTCCAATACTGGCAGTTAACAGCAATGTGTCCGTGATATCCGCAGCTGTAACACACTCTGTTATCGTACCAATCACCATGTTGAGTCCAAACATTCAGATCAAAGCATTGTTTGGCTTGGTGATATTCTTTTCTCAAATTTGTTGAATTTGGCTTTGAAGCACTGTGGTCCGACCTGCACCACTTATTACCAACATTTTTTGAATTTTCATTTTTTACTTTTTGTAATTTTTCATTTTGATTGGATAATCGATCTGATGAGCTTTTATTATCTTTTTGAACAATTTTCTCATTTTTAATTTTTTGTTTCTGTTCCACTTTCTTCTTCAAAGGTTTTGGCTTTGAGCATTCACCCTTTTCAGTCGATTGCAGAACAGTTTTCTGAAACTTTTCCTTTTTATCATCAGATTTTTTACCACAATCTTTAACTTTGACTTTGTCAAAGTTTGTGACATTGTCACTTATTGGAACAGAATTGATTGGTTTTGGACAGGGAAAATTCAAATTGTCTGATTTAGTCACAAAACCTATCAATTTCTTCTCAAGTTCATCAATTTTGTTCCTCGAATTCTCAGCTTCACTTTCAAGCTGAGATATTCTCCCAAAATGAGACTTGATATTTTTCTCATTATCATTCTTCAAATTTTCAAGAACTGATTTTTCATTCATCAAAACTTTTATCTGTTCCTGAAATTTTGATTCATTCGCTTTCAGATTCTTGTTTTCAAGCTTAATCCAGAAATCTAAATCTTCTGAAGATTTCTGTTTGCTTTCAAGCTCTTTTTCCAACTCTTTGATTTTCTTTTGAGCACATTCACCTTTTTTTTCAAGTTCTATAATTTTCTGAAGATGGGAATTTATCATTTTCTGTTTTTCAATGTTGTTTTTACTGAACACATTTCTCCCATCTTCAAGAATTTTCATTTGCCCTTCAAATTCTTGATTTTTCAATGTCAAACTGTTAAAATCATTTAACAGTTTGTCATTTTCTGCTTTTAGTTTCTCACAATTTTCATGTAACCAAAGAATCTGGTTTTCAGCAGCGTGCTTCTCGTCTTTCAACTTTTTGACTTCAGATGTCAAACTTGCCATGTCTTTCACAAGTTTGTCATTATCAGTCTTGACGTTATCGCATCTTGAGCACATTGTTTCATTCTTCACCGATTCTTCAGCTTTTGGAGCTTCTTCCTTTGCTATGAATGTTCCTGCACAAAAGATTTTAACGAAATCAAGAGGATTTCCATTATTATCAATATAACAACCTCGTTTGAAATCGTATTTCAGCACATATTTTGCCCTGACACATTTAGCAACCCTTTTGTGCATCTCTTCAATCACATCTGAACCCAAATCTAGTATATTATTCTCCAAAACCTTGATCATTTCTTTCTTTTTCTTTCTGGTTTCAAGTTCATGAGCTTTAAGTTTGCTGATAAACTGATTTAGAGGTAGTTTTGAAAAATTTGAGTCCTCCCTAAAATTTTTCAAACATTCATCCCATTCAATCGGTAATGCATCTGCAAACTTCTCTAATTTCTCAGCATTTGACGGATATATCTCATGATCTTTCAAAAAATTCAGTAAGACACCATATCGGTCTTTAAGATCTTCCAACATTTCGTCTTTCAGACACACAAAATATTTAAACCTTTTTGCCCATCCATCTTTGTTCACTTTTCTATAACCCTCATCTAGAAATCCGTGATGCCAATCATTAAATCTTTCGAAATAATAGTTCTCTTGTTCATCAAACACCATCGCCATTTTTCACAAAATCCCGATACGTAGTTGTTGACAGATAAGCGAACCAGAATGACAGAAAAGCGGACCAAATAGTCAATCGGACACAAAAGCGGACCGAACAAGCTGAATTGGAGCGGACCGGTCAGATAAACGGACCGGACATGCAATTGGAGCGAACCGATCGGACAAATAAGCGGACCGAACGTCCAAATAAGCGGACCGTTCGAATGAGCGAACCGGACGAGCGGATCACTATCCGACCGAATAAGCGGACCTCCTGGTTTGACCCATTTTTCTTTCGAATTTCAACACCAAACTTTCCAGGGTTTGTCTCGATACAATTGCGCACAATCTGTGAAAATTTGGACCAATTTTGACCGTAAAATCTTCCCGAATCAATAAAAGAAGGTGTAGAAGTAAGAAAAAGTGAATAAATCCGGCTATTTTCTGCAGAGAACCTCCTCCTGAGCTCTGATACCAATTGTAGGACCGGTTTTGACGCCGTTCGATTGCGTATCGGACGTTTCACGTGCGGAATCCGTGAACGTACGTGACCGAACACACAATATCGCACTAGTAACGTAAATCTATTGAAAGATGTGACAATTCCGGTACAAGATTCACGTTTACAACACTTTCTCTCTCTAGAAGTCTTCCAAGTCTTCTCTTCCAAAAATCTCTTCTAAAAATCTAACCAACTCATGACATAAACTCCTATTTACAGGTCAAGGCATGTTAATGAGATTTCTCATTAATTACAAGTTTGCCACCTTGCCTTTTAACTAGATATGACATTTATAAAGACTTGATTTCTTCGATATCTCGCTACGGCTCGGATTGACGAAGGCGATAGACAATAAATGCATCAACATTTTATGTAATGCCCATAAATTTAAAATCATTAACCACTAAGAAAACCCTAATTAAGACACCCAAGTAATTCTGCACTAACCCTAAAATTTTCGAAACAATCGGAATCAGGATCAGGGCCCCTAAAACTCAGGGGGGGTAAAACCTAGTTGACGATTATCTTTATAATTCGTTGTCTGAATTAAAATTTCCTGCGAAACCAACTCAGCTAAGCTACTTAGACACGAAGCAACCTAGGCTAGAAAGTAGACCCGTCGCGCCACGCGACGGGTACACATGTCTCTTTCGCGTGGCGCGAAGGAGTACATTTTCCAGCTATAAATAGTCGGGTCTGGAACTTGATTTCTGGCACAAAATCGACGTTAAAAGTCGAATTACCTACGAAGTTATACTCTATATACTACTAAAACACACACCGATCTCGAATTGCTGCCGCAATCAGGGTAATAACTCGATCGCTATTACGATTCAACGTCCGATCTATTATAACTATCCAACGATTGTCTGAGTGCTGCTCAAATTGAGCTTTTACTTTGATTATTCGTCGTGATTTCAACTTGAATATTTGAGTGCTGTTCGAATTCGGACTATGCTCTGTTATTCGTTGTGAATCCGATTGAATTACTAAGTATTGCACTTGATAATAGTTGTGAGGGTTTGATCTCGTGAATTGACGTAAATGCTGTATTAAGTTACTAACCTAGTTTGTGTGCATGTTATTTAAATTAGGTTAAAAGATTAATCAGTAGTCTAAACTCTGCCCGTATAAATCTAAAATATTAGCACAAGGTAGCTTAACTTTGGAATTATTAAGGTACGGATCCTTACCCCACTCTTTATTGCTTCATATTCAAATTGTTATAAAACCACTAAATTACTATATCTGTTAAAACTCCTCACGTCTTTGATTATCGATTCATTTGACAGTCCGTTCGATTCCTATCCTAATCATTTGATTTAGCTTTCATGTCATGCGATAGTATTATGTTATACTCATTATCGCATGTTCCAATATATGTTCCGTTTTGTTATGAAAATAAGTTTTATAAGTTATGTGAATAAGACCATTTGTACTCTGATACCCTAAGTATCGCTTCTCGTGGAGTGTCCCACGAGCATGTTGTTGTGGCATCAACATCATGTGCTCCATCCGTGACGGAGAGATCAGTTCACGGCGTCTCTTAAGTACAAGTGTGGTACATAAGGCTATTAGGAGGCGTATGGATCGATCCTAGGATTTAAGTATAAGGAGGTGGATAACGGGTATGCCAATTCGCCATCTCATGTGATAATTATGCAGGAGTAGCTACCTGTGTATTGTCACGTTTTAAGTTTGCTCATGGGTACATCCGTAAGATATGATTATGAAATTTTGTTCTTGCATCGTATCATTTTCGCCTAAAGTTCCATCCGGATAAGATTTCATATGAAGCATTATTTGTTATTTGAGCCTAAAATTCCGTACTGAGCATTCGGCTCATTCCGTAAACTTTTTGTATATACAGGTCCACAGATTATTTTGGGAGGGGAAAAGAGAGAAGAATAAAGCCTAGGAATAAATCTGAAGATGTTAGTTAATTAAGATGAATATCTCCGCTTGTATATAAATCTTAATTTTAATAGTCGTGTGGTTGTATCCTTATCAAATAAATAAATGGAATTATGACTTTTGTTTATGTTACCGTTATTGTGACACGTCAGCCCTTCCGGGTTGGGGTGTTACAGCTATGGTATCAGAGCAAAGGCTCTTTCCTGTAGAAAACTTGAAGATAGTAATTAAGACCTGTGAGGAATGGGTAGATATCTATGATAGGATTCAACTTGATCTCTTATTTGGTTTAACTCCTATGTCTATTCTTATAGATGTCTATGTAGGAAATATCAGTACTAATAGTCACTCTAAGTATCTGTAAGTCTCTATTAACTTTTCATACGGTAAGATATCTTATTAAGAAGGACCATTAGGGCACATATATAAGGTAATTGACAAGTATAGTCATGACCTTAGCTATGAATTTCAGATACCCATGTGTGGTTAGGAAATTCTGGTTATATAAGTTAGTAACTCTGCTACGAAAGTTTCATTTCTGTTGCAATAGGTTATAGTCTTATTTGAAAAATTTCGAGGACGAAATTTCTTTTAAGGGGGTAATAGTTGTAATGCCCATAAATTTAAAATCATTAACCACTAAGAAAACCCTAATTAAGACACCCAAGTAATTCTGCACTAACCCTAAAATTTTCGAAACAATCGGAATCAGGATCAGGGCCCCTAAAACTCAGGGGGGGTAAAACCTAGTTGACGATTATCTTCATAATTCGTTGTCTGAATTAAAATTTCCTACGAAACCAACTCAGCTAAGCTACTTAGACACGAAGCAACCTAGGCTAGAAAGTAGACCCGTCGCGCCACGCGACGGGTACACATGTCTCTTTCGCGTGGCGCGAAGGAGTACATTTTCCAGCTATAAATAGTCGGGTCTGGGACTTGATTTCTGGCACAAAATCGACGTTAAAAGTCGAATTACCTACGAAGTTATACTCTATATACTATTAAAACACACACCGATCTCGAATTGCTGCCGCAATCAGGGTAATAACTCGATCGCTATTACGATTCAACGTCCGATCGATTATAACTATCCAACGATTGTCTGAGTGCTGCTCAAATTGAGCTTTTACTTTGATTATTCGTCGTGATTTCAACTTGAATATTTGAGTGCTGTTCGAATTCGGACTATGCTCTGTTATTCGTTGTGAATCCGATTGAATTACTAAGTATTGCACTTGATAATAGTTGTGAGGGTTTGATCTCGTGAATTGACGTAAATGCTGTATTAAGTTACAAACCTAGTTTGTGTGCATGTTATTTAAATTAGGTAAAAAGATTAATCAGTAGTCTAAACTCTGCCCGTATAAATCTAAAATATTAGCACAAAGTAGCTTCACTTTGGAATTATTAAGGTACGGATCCTTACCCCACTCTTTATTGCTTCATATTCAAATTGTTATAAAACCACTAAATTACTATATCTGTTAAAACTCCTCACGTCTTTGATTATCGATTCATTTGACAGTCCGTTCGATTCCTATCCTAATCATTTGATTTAGCTTTCATGTCATGCGATAGTATTATGTTATACTCATTATCGCATGTTCCAATATATGTTCCGTTTTGTTATGAAAATAAGTTTTATAAGTTATGTGAATAAGACCATTTGTACTCTGATACCCTAAGTATCGCTTCTCATGGAGTGTCCCACGAGCATGTTGTTGTGGCATCAACATCATGTGCTCCATCCGTGACGGAGAGATCAGTTCACGGCGTCTCTTAAGTACAAGTGTGGTACATAAGGCTATTAGGAGGCGTATGGATCGATCCTAGGATTTAAGTATAAGGAGGTGGATAACGGGTATGCCAATTCGCCATCTCATGTGATAATTATGCAGGAGTAGCTACTTGTGTATTGTCACGTTTTAAGTTTGCTCATGGGTACATCCGTAAGATATGATTATGAAATTTTGTTCTTGCATCGTATCATTTTCGCCTAAAGTTCCATCCGGATAAGATTTCATATGAAGCATTATTTGTTATTTGAGCCTAAAATTCCGTACTGAGCATTCGGCTCATTCCGTAAACTTTTTGTATATACAGGTCCACAGATTATTTTGGGAGGGGAAAAGAGAGAAGAATAAAGCCTAGGAATAAATCTGAAGATGTTAGTTAATTAAGATGAATATCTCCGCTTGTATATAAATCTTAATTTTAATAGTCGTGTGGTTGTATCCTTATCAAATAAATAAATGGAATTATGACTTTTGTTTATGTTACCGTTATTGTGACACGTCAGCCCTTCCGGGTTGGGGTGTTACAGCTATGGTATCAGAGCAAAGGCTCTTTCCTGTAGAAAACTTGAAGATAGTAATTAAGACCTGTGAGGAATGGGTAGATATCTATGATAGGATTCAACTTGATCTCTTATTTGGTTTAACTCCTATGTCTATTCTTATAGATGTCTATGTAGGAAATATCAGTACTAATAGTCACTCTAAGTATCTGTAAGTCTCTATTAACTTTTCATACGGTAAGATATCTTATTAAGAAGGACCATTAGGGCACATATATAAGGTAATTGACAAGTATAGTCATGACCTTAGCTATGAATTTCAGATACCCATGTGTGGTTAGGAAATTCTGGTTATATAAGTTAGTAACTCTGCTACGAAAGTTTCATTTCTGTTGCAATAGGTTATAGTCTTATTTGAAAAATTTCGAGGACGAAATTTCTTTTAAGGGGGTAATAGTTGTAATGCCCATAAATTTAAAATCATTAACCACTAAGAAAACCCTAATTAAGACACCCAAGTAATTCTGCACTAACCCTAAAATTTTCGAAACAATCGGAATCAGGATCAGGGCCCCTAAAACTCAGGGGGGGTAAAACCTAGTTGACGATTATCTTTATAATTCGTTGTCTGAATTAAAATTTCCTACGAAACCAACTCAGCTAAGCTACTTAGACACGAAGCAACCTAGGCTAGAAAGTAGACCCGTCGCGCCACGCGACGGGTACACATGTCTCTTTCGCGTGGCGCGAAGGAGTACATTTTCCAGCTATAAATAGTCGGGTCTGGGACTTGATTTCTGGCACAAAATCGACGTTAAAAGTCAAATTACCTACGAAGTTATACTCTATATACTATTAAAACACACACCGATCTCGAATTGCTGCCGCAATCAGGGTAATAACTCGATCTCTATTACGATTCAACGTCCGATCGATTATAACTATCCAACGATTGTCTGAGTGCTGCTCAAATTGAGCTTTTACTTTGATTATTCGTCGTGATTTCAACTTGAATATTTGAGTGCTGTTCGAATTCGGACTATGCTCTGTTATTCGTTGTGAATCCGATTGAATTACTAAGTATTGCACTTGATAATAGTTGTGAGGGTTTGATCTCGTGAATTGACGTAAATGCTGTATTAAGTTACTAACCTAGTTTGTGTGCATGTTATTTAAATTAGGTTAAAAGATTAATCAGTAGTCTAAACTCTGCCCGTATAAATCTAAAATATTAGCACAAGGTAGCTTCACTTTGGAATTATTAAGGTACGGATCCTTACCCCACTCTTTATTGCTTCATATTCAAATTGTTATAAAACCACTAAATTACTATATCTGTTAAAACTCCTCACGTCTTTGATTATCGATTCATTTGACAGTCCGTTCGATTCCTATCCTAATCATTTGATTTAGCTTTCATGTCATGCGATAGTATTATGTTATACTCATTATCGCATGTTCCAATATATGTTTCGTTTTGTTATGAAAATAAGTTTTATAAGTTATGTGAATAAGACCATTTGTACTCTGATACCCTAAGTATCGCTTCTCGTGGAGTGTCCCACGAGCATGTTGTTGTGGCATCAACATCATGTGCTCCATCCGTGACGGAGAGATCAGTTCACGGCGTCTCTTAAGTACAAGTGTGGTACATAAGGCTATTAGGAGGCGTATGGATCGATCCTAGGATTTAAGTATAAGGAGGTGGATAACGGGTATGCCAATTCGCCATCTCATGTGATAATTATGCAGGAGTAGCTACTTGTGTATTGTCACGTTTTAAGTTTGCTCATGGGTACATCCGTAAGATATGATTATGAAATTTTGTTCTTGCATCGTATCATTTTCGCCTAAAGTTCCATCCGGATAAGATTTCATATGAAGCATTATTTGTTATTTGAGCCTAAAATTCCGTACTGAGCATTCGGCTCATTTCGTAAACTTTTTGTATATACAGGTCCACAGATTATTTTGGGAGGGGAAAAGAGAGAAGAATAAAGCCTAGGAATAAATCTGAAGATGTTAGTTAATTAAGATGAATATCTCCGCTTGTATATAAATCTTAATTTTAATAGTCGTGTGGTTGTATCCTTATCAAATAAATAAATGGAATTATGACTTTTGTTTATGTTACCGTTATTGTGACACGTCAGCCCTTCCGGGTTGGGGTGTTACAGCTATGGTATCAGAGCAAAGGCTCTTTCCTGTAGAAAACTTGAAGATAGTAATTAAGACCTGTGAGGAATGGGTAGATATCTATGATAGGATTCAACTTGATCTCTTATTTGGTTTAACTCCTATGTCTATTCTTATAGATGTCTATGTAGGAAATATCAGTACTAATAGTCACTCTAAGTATCTGTAAGTCTCTATTAACTTTTCATACGGTAAGATATCTTATTAAGAAGGACCATTAGGGCACATATATAAGGTAATTGACAAGTATAGTCATGACCTTAGCTATGAATTTCAGATACCCATGTGTGGTTAGGAAATTCTGGTTATATAAGTTAGTAACTCTGCTACGAAAGTTTCATTTCTGTTGCAATAGGTTATAGTCTTATTTGAAAAATTTCGAGGACGAAATTTCTTTTAAGGGGGTAATAGTTGTAATGCCCATAAATTTAAAATCATTAACCACTAAGAAAACCCTAATTAAGACACCCAAGTAATTCTGCACTAACCCTAAAATTTTCGAAACAATCGGAATCAGGATCAGGGCCCCTAAAACTCAGGGGGGGTAAAACCTAGTTGACGATTATCTTTATAATTCGTTGTCTGAATTAAAATTTCCTACGAAACCAACTCAGCTAAGCTACTTAGACACGAAGCAACCTAGGCTAGAAAGTAGACCCGTCGCGCCACGCGACGGGTACACATGTCTCTTTCGCGTGGCGCGAAGGAGTACATTTTCCAGCTATAAATAGTCGGGTCTGGGACTTGATTTCTGGCACAAAATCGACGTTAAAAGTCGAATTACCTACGAAGTTATACTCTATATACTATTAAAACACACACCGATCTCGAATTGCTGCCGCAATCAGGGTAATAACTCGATCTCTATTACGATTCAACGTCCGATCGATTATAACTATCCAACGATTGTCTGAGTGCTGCTCAAATTGAGCTTTTACTTTGATTATTCGTCGTGATTTCAACTTGAATATTTGAGTGCTGTTCGAATTCGGACTATGCTCTGTTATTCGTTGTGAATCCGATTGAATTACTAAGTATTGCACTTGATAATAGTTGTGAGGGTTTGATCTCGTGAATTGACGTAAATGTTGTATTAAGTTACTAACCTAGTTTGTGTGCATGTTATTTAAATTAGGTTAAAAGATTAATCAGTAGTCTAAACTCTGCCCGTATAAATCTAAAATATTAGCACAAGGTAGCTTCACTTTGGAATTATTAAGGTACGGATCCTTACCCCACTCTTTATTGCTTCATATTCAAATTGTTATAAAACCACTAAATTACTATATCTGTTAAAACTCCTCACGTCTTTGATTATCGATTCATTTGACAGTCCGTTCGATTCCTATCCTAATCATTTGATTTAGCTTTCATGTCATGCGATAGTATTATGTTATACTCATTATCGCATGTTCCAATATATGTTCCGTTTTGTTATGAAAATAAGTTTTATAAGTTATGTGAATAAGACCATTTGTACTCTGATACCCTAAGTATCGCTTCTCGTGGAGTGTCCCACGAGCATGTTGTTGTGGCATCAACATCATGTGCTCCATCCGTGACGGAGAGATCAGTTCACGGCGTCTCTTAAGTACAAGTGTGGTACATAAGGCTATTAGGAGGCGTATGGATCGATCCTAGGATTTAAGTATAAGGAGGTGGATAACGGGTATGCCAATTCGCCATCTCATGTGATAATTATGCAGGAGTAGCTACCTGTGTATTGTCACGTTTTAAGTTTGCTCATGGGTACACCCGTAAGATATGATTATGAAATTTTGTTCTTGCATCGTATCATTTTCGCCTAAAGTTCCATCCGGATAAGATTTCATATGAAGCATTATTTGTTATTTGAGCCTAAAATTCCGTACTGAGCATTCGGCTCATTCCGTAAACTTTTTGTATATACAGGTCCACAGATTATTTTGGGAGGGGAAAAGAGAGAAGAATAAAGCCTAGGAATAAATCTGAAGATGTTAGTTAATTAAGATGAATATCTCCGCTTGTATATAAATCTTAATTTTAATAGTCGTGTGGTTGTATCCTTATCAAATAAATAAATGGAATTATGACTTTTGTTTATGTTACCGTTATTGTGACACGTCAGCCCTTCCGGGTTGGGGTGTTACATTTTAGGACCCCGATAGTTAACTTTTAAGGATCCTAAGTCATAAACAAACTCTGTTAAGTCCCCAGTTAGCTTTATGATCACCCGAAAAGCCTTAAATTTCAACGTTGACGCTTTTAACCCCTTATATACTAATGTTAGCCTAACTTTCTCATACGTTATTGAAACCTTGTGAAATTTTTATCACTTATTCTAGTGAGCATAATTAATCGTTACAAAGCTTCGGGTTTGCTAAGAGGTCACTCAGAGGTATAAATTAAGCATGTTGACACTTTTAACCCTTGCGGTTTGTAAGCTTTCACTTTCTTCCACAATTGGCTTCGTATGATTCATAATTCATTCGTTTAATGGTATAAACATCGTGTAGGGTTATTGAAAGGTATATTTATCCATTGTTGACACTTTGAATCCTTTTATACATCTACATTCTTTGTTTGTCAACTTTAGTCCCTCATAGGTAATCTGTTACACGTTTAGAGCTCATGACACGTGTCGATATTATATTGGACATGAAATTTCGAGGTGTTACATCCTCACCCCCTTAAAAGAAATCTCGACCTCGAGATTTACTGAAATAATTGAGGGTACTTCTCTTTCATTGTGGACTCTACCTCCCACGTGTACTCGGGATCTCTACGGGCATCCCATTTAACTTTTACAATCGATACCTGCTTCCTTCGAAGCTTCTTAACCTGTCGATCCTCGATCGACAAAGGTTTTTCAACAAATTTCAGGCTCTCATCTATGTGCACATCCGTATGTGGTATGACTAGTGATTCATCAGCTAGACATTTCTTTAGATTGCAGATGTGAAATACATTATGAATACCACTGAGCTCTTCAGGCAAGTTTAACTTATAAGCCACTGTTCCGACACATTCGATGATCTCGAATGGTCCTATATACCTGGGGCTTAACTTACCTTTCTTACCAAATCGCATCACCCCTTTCCAGGGTGAAACCTTAAGCAGAACCTTGTCACCTACCTCGAACTTTAGAGGTTTACGCCTTTTATCTACGTAGCTTTTCTGCCTATTTCTGGCAGCCATGAGACGATCTCTTATCTGCACAATCTTGTCTGTCGTCTCCAGGACTATATCAGGTCCTGTTAGTTGGACATCTCCAACTTCTGCCCAACAAACGGGCGTTCTGCACTTCCTTCCATATAGCGCTTCAAATGGTGCCGCCTGAATACTGGAGTGATAACTATTATTATATGAAAATCGATCAATGGAAGATGATCATCCCAACTTCCACCTAGATCAATAACACAAGCCCTTAACATATATTCCAGTGTTTGAATTGTTCGCTCGCTTTGACCATACGTTTGTGGATGATATGCAGTGCTGAAGTTTAGTCGAGTGCCTAGGGATTGTTGGAAGCTTTTCAAGAAATGCGATGTATACCTTGAATCCCTATAAAAAATGATAGACACTGGCACCCCATGGAGAGATACAATCTCATCCACGTACAGCTGAGCTAACTTATCTGAGCTATGTGTTTCCTTAATAGGTAGGAAGTTGGCTGACTTAGTCAGTCTATCCACTATCACCCAAATAGTATCATTTCCTCGTTTAATCTTTGGTAACTTGGTGATAAAATCCATAGTTACCATCTCCCACTTCCAGGTGGGAAGTTCAGGTTGTTGTAGCAAACCTGACGACTTTTGGTGTTCAGCTTTAACTTGTGCGCATGTCAAACATTTGGCTACATAGGTAGCTATAGACTTCTTCAAGCCTATCCACCAATAATTTGCCTTCAAACCCTGGTACATCTTGTCACTTCCAGGATGAACAGAATACTTGGAACTATGGGTGTTGGATCGTGTTGTGACTCGAATAAGTCGTTCAGAGGAGTTTTAATCTATTTCAAAGGCGGAAACAGAGAAATAGACTTTGAAACAGCTTGCAAATCACTTTAAACTACTTTCTGATTGATATAACACTGATTACAATCACGGGACAAACCGGCAGCACTTCGGTATCCAAATCCAGAACTGTTACCTATGATTTCGCTGAAAGGCTATTTATAGAATTCTGATTTCGCTTGAACATGCTCAAGCGGAATCACTTGTTCAAGCGAAATCTCCACTCAAGCGGAATCACCACTCAAGCGGAATTAACATACTTGATTTCGCTTGAAACCACCATGTACACTTCCAAGCGGAATCAACCTATTTTACACTTAAATCTTCTATATTCTTGAACAACGTGCCCTGATCTAACAATCTAGTACAAGACTCGATACAAGACGAAGTTGACAGATGCATGCACCAACAGACTCCCCCTCAGATGTTGACGAGTCTTCAGTGTCGAGTCTTCTCATCTTCAATCTTTATCAGTCTTTGGGCTTAACTCTTTCAATCAGCACCAACATGCTCCCTTCGATCTAATCCTTCTCTCGAATGTCTTCGGACTCCCCCTTTCGATGTGCTAGAATTCCTTAAGTTCATCAGCATCATCAGCTTCAGGATCATAATCTGGTTCTCATTTTACTCAGGTATCAAAACCTGGCTCTCTTCAATCACAAGCTTCTCAGGATCGATTAACCCAGCTCTTACTCAAACCTGCACAGTCTCTTCCATAAACATAAGTTCCATAAATTTTAACAATTTAATATTAAGATGTATGCACCAACTCAGACTCTCCTATTCAAAACAACTAGAATATCTGTGACCACTTACAGAAGAATATTCAAACATTTTTAGATTTAAACAGACTCCCCCTCAAAATGATCATCCTGTTCAGCATTTGGAATTTTGAAAATCAGCTATTCAACATCAGTTGTCGAGAATCTTTTTGAATTTTTCCAAAATTTATGCTAAAACACACTGAAAATCTTTTTGGATTTTATAATAAAAAGAAATTGCAGAAAAGAAAATATGTACAAACAATATTTTTTGTGAGTTTGTGTAAGAGGATCATATCAGTTACTGAGACAAATCACCAACACCGTTAAGCTTTTAAACATATTAAGTTCTAAACAATTCACTTTGATTGTCAGTATATTGATCCACTTAAATTTTCACACAAAGTTCAACTGTTTCGAGATACGAAATTAATGTCTTAAGCACTTAAACTTATTCGTGTGTCCCACCATTTGAATATACTTCCGTATCCATATCCCAATATTCAGTCTTACAAGTGAGTATACCTAGATGATATCTGTAAGGGGTTAGGTGCGAAACCGTGAGAGCTCAGGTCAGAACTTCCGTTCAGCAGAGAGATGACGGTTCGACTTTTGGTGTGTCCCCTTTAGAGGATCTTTTCTTCAACAGCACATGATTAGCATTTTCAATGTTTCATCATTTTTTATGCTGAGGGCGACGCTATATTTCAAGCAATTGCAGAAAGTATTATACGGGGACTAGGCCATTGCTTCCGCAAAATCAGAAGTCCCGGGATAATACCCCAGATATCACTGAGTATAAAGACCTAGTATCTCAGAAATAGGGACCTTTCAAACAAGATTTCGGGGGTTACCCATATATCCAAGAAATGTTACCCACGATATAAGCAAGTTTGAAATTTAGGTTTATATCTCGTCACAATCTACTAAATGTGCAAAAACCTACTGGCATATCTGCAGAGATTGTTTATCACATTTTTAACTTTCCATTTCTTTAGCATGTTGTGATAGTCCACTGATGTACTATCATTTCCTCTTTTTCACAGCAAAACTCATTTTTGTTTTATCCTGTTTTTGGCTTTTTCAAATTTTCTAATGTTTTGGGATTTTCTGAAATTTTTACTCCCCCTAAAATGCAAACACATTTAAAGAAATTTGAAAACAAACTGTACAGAAAGATGACAAACTGATGTATCAAGCTTCAAATCTCCATACACTTGGCATAAACAATCAGAACTCCCCCTTTCAACAAACTATTTTCCCATTAAGATTTCAAAACACTCAAGTTTGTTTTAATCAAAATGGTTTTTCCGGAAAATAAATTTTGTTTTAACCACTTGTAGGTTCGGGGTTCATCATCTTGCCTTTTTTTTAGAAATATCACATGTATGAAGATTACATCAAGTTCAACTTAATAACCTTGACGAATCACTAATAAGAGCAAACCGCTGTACCACTTGTAAGAAAAACAAGTACAACTTGAAGATTACATCAAGTTCAACTTAATGTCCCTGATTTACCATTTGTAGGAATACTACATCTACACAAAATCATTTTACCAATAAAAATGCCGATTCCTGCTTCACACTTACCAACCTGGAAACTCCGGCAAGTCACAACCTGTAAAATTTATCAATCTTTAAAATCTTTCACAAAAACTATTTTAACAAGAATGATGCCGATTCCTGCTCCACGATTACAAACTTGGTAGCTCCGGCAAGTCAGATTTTTAAGGGAAAAGAATTTCCACCCAAGTCTGACCGACCTTGGGTGATTTTAACTCTGATTCAGTTGGGTTATAAGTTGCTTTCTTTGTAGCATAAAAATCTTTAACCCCTTTGGCCTTTCCCTCGACCATTTTCTCAAAAATCTTTTTAACATTGCCATTAAAAGCTTTCTCAACATCAAATTCCTTCTTTTCAGAATAGAATTGATTTGAGATCTCAACCTTACCAACTTTTTGTTTAACATTTTCAACCTTCAAAGATGGAAAATCAACATCATCTACTGAAGGCACTAATTTCTCTTCTTTAATCTCAACTTGTGGCTCTTCTGGCTTTGTGGAACCAGAATCATTGCCAGTTTTTTCATCAAACTTCTTTACAACCCACATTTGGTTGTCCTTGGCTCTCTTTTTGTAAAAAATTTTCTTAGAACACTCACCAACTTCATAAGTTGAATTTTCAAAAATTTTGAACTTTTCAGTTGGTGGTTCAACATCAACAACTTTTTCTTTAAGTTTTTCAGAGACTCCCTGTTTTGTCTTAGTAGCTTGAGAACAGTTCCATGCAATGTGACCAACTTCATTGCACTTGTAACAGGTTCTAGTCTCCTTTCGATGAAAAACTCCAGTTCCTTTCCTCTCAGCAAGAAACTCCTGGTTTGATTGTCTCCAGAAAGGTTTCTTCTGTTCTTCCTCAGCACTTCCTCCTGAAATAAATTTTGTGTTTGTTTTAGAAATTTTGTCATTTTTATAATTTTCAGGTGGAATAAAACCTAATCCTTTCTTTTTGTAGTTACCATTATGGTTTGATTTCTTTTGAAAAACAAAACCAGAACTGTAATCCTTTTTCTTGTTTAATCGCTGTTGAACTCTTGAAGTGTATTTTTTAGGTTTTTCAGTAAGATTTAAATCTTTTATTTTAGAAATATTAATTTCTGTCATTTTAAAAACCTTTTTGATCATTTCAATTCTAACACTTCTTATTGGAAACTCTTTGTCAGAATATAATTTGTCAGAATCATTCAAAGTATATGCTACTTCGAATGTTTCATCATTTAAATTTGATTTTGATAACAAAAACTCTTTACTGTAAGCCCGTTTAACCGACGGTTTTGGACTGTTAACTGACGAACTTGAACTTCCAGACTCAGACTTTAACTCAGACTCCTCATCTGTATCCAACACCTGATCGACCACCTTTTTTATTAACTCAGACTCATGATCAGTGTCAGACGATGTGAAAGCGACGTCAATGTTTTCTGGTAATTCATCGGTTATATCATACTTCAGTTTTATATTGACTGCCTTTTGAACTTGCTCCTCATTTGGTTTTCTGGGAGAATAACCTTCCCAGATCGGAGGCGGACACTTGTTATAGCTAACATTCGGTTTCTTACCAGTATCCTTCTTCTTTGGCTTCTCATCCTGAAATGCTTCAAAACCTGCAATAGTTGGATAAATTCGATCAATAAGATAATCAGAACTAGAATAACTCTGTAATAATCGTCTGATTCTCTCATTCTCAATTTTTTCAGTCTCCAACTCTTGTTTCAGCTTGGCACATTCCTCAATGTAATAGTTTATAGCTTTTTGTTTTGTCATCATCGTTGCATTCATCATTGTCAAAGCGTCTTCTCTTTCAGAATTTATCTTTTGAATACCAGTTACTGTTCTATTCAATACATCATAAGATTCCTTCACGTAATTGAGATTAAACAGTAATTGTTCCTTCATCTTCTCAAGCTCATCCAACTTCTCATCTTTTGCTGCACATTCTTTGCAAGATTCTAGACACTTTGAGCAAGGTTTGATGACTTCCACAATTTTTTCTGCTTCACTGATTTTCTCAGCTTCAACAACTTTTTCACTTTCAATCACCTTCTCAGTTTCAACAATCTCCTCAGCAACAATTTTAACTTCTTCATTTTGAACAATCTCATCTTTTTGAACAACACTTTCAGACTTCATTTTCCTTTGTTCTTTTGCTGCTCGTCTCTCCTTCAGCTTCCCCAAGCGATCTGCAAAATAAAAATGAAAGCTTTCAGGAGATAGATGATTTTTTGCAACATTAATATGTCTTTCCTCTTCATCATCACCACTGTCATCAGTTGGTGATTGATCAAAATCTATTGACTTGTCAGAACTATCATCTGAAGAACTAGAATCAGATGGTGTTTGATCAAAAACAGTTTTTCTTTCTGAACTTTCATCTGAAATTTGTGAACTTTCATATGATGAAACAGAGTTTTCTTCTTCATTCTTCTCACTAACACCAATAGCTTTCATCCACTCGGTAAACATATCTGCTTCTTTCACAATTTTAGCAATGAAAGCTTTAAACTCCCCTTTCTCATCCACAAACATATCCCAGCTAAAACCTTCAGGTAACCTTTCATCATCTTGATTGATTAGGCATGCTTTGCTTTCGGATGAAATGTATTTATCCCAGCTAAAATTTTCTTGATTCACTAAACATGCTCTCTTTGAAGAATCCTCTATCACTTTTCTACCATGAGCCACTTGTGGTTCTTGTTGTTGTTGTTGACCAACTTGTTGATATATGGCTTTCCGGTAGTAGTCATCTTTTCCAAACGGATTCTTTGCTTCATTTGCTTCTCTATTCTTGCATTCCCTCTTGAAATGACCTTGCTCTCTGCATCGAAAACAAGTAACTTTAGATTTATCAAAACCTAAAGTAGAAACATGTGCATCAAGAAAATCATTTCTTCCAGTAATTATCCTGAACTTTTCAGCTCTTCTCAGGACACTAGCTAGACAGCATTTGATGTCCATGAGCTCCATCTCTTCAGCGTCTATCTGATCGTAATCCTCCTTTGTCAGCATAGGATTTCCGATCCTCCCTGCAACCAAACCTTCATAGGATTGTAACACAGTTGCAAGTAAAGACATGTGATCTTTTGCAATTTCTTCAGAAAAGCTTTGACCCTCTGGAAGATTCAAAGCTATATTGCATTGTATCACACAACCACCACCTTTTGTACTTTGAGAATGAAAACTCAAAGTTGAACTTTTTGGATTGACACTTGGGTATGAAGAGAAACCACTGCTGTTATTAGGACTTTGTTCAACATTTTCAGATGAGTTTCCAGCACTAAACGCAGTTTGAATCTTCGGACTTCTTTCAACCTCTTGAACACTGCCTTTATAATACATTTTCACGTCTTGTTGACCACTCGGATTATTCACCCTCGCAATCTTTTGCTGTTCAAGATCTTGACCCTCAATCTTCTCGATGAACTGAGAAATCATCAAACCATCATATACTTTAGTGTTCTTTAAGATCATCAAGTAAGTACCCCACTCCTTTTGAGGTAAAGCGTCAGCTAACTTGTCGACCCATTCCTCTCGATCTTTAGTTATGCTTAACATTGACATGGATCGCACTAAATGGCAATATCTTTCAATTAATTTCTTTGTATCTTCCCCGGGCAAACTGGTGAAGAGATCAAATTCTTTCTTAAGTAATGCCTTTTTACTTTTAATCATCTTTTCACTTCCCTCGAATTTGATTTTAAGAGCATCCCAAATTGATTTTGAAGTTTTGTCATGTTGAAGCAATACAAAGATGTCTTCTTTATTGGCTTGCTGAAGTAGACTAATCATCATCTTTTCTGTAGGATCGTTGTTTGACCCAACTGAGTCGATCAGAAGAGCTTTAAGTCCGGTTCAAAGGCGGAATCAGAGAACTAGACGCGTAAACAGCTTGATACTCTAATATCTGTCACTTATATTGCATTTAACAATGATTACAACCTGGACAGATTTTGGCAGCACTTCGTTACACTTCCGAAGGTCGCGATACCAAATGAATCAACAAAGCACCTATATATAGGGTGAGTAGTTTCGCTTATACGGACATGCCCGTATGAGCGAAACCTGTTGCTATGGTTTCGCTTATATGGCATGTCCATAAGAGCGAAACCTCTTCCTTAAATCCTAAACATCGTTTCTCGAACCTCGTGTACTGGATATCCTATTCTATCCTATTCTATTACATGATACAAGACAAAGTCAATAGACGTAATGCACTAACATTTTCAGCTTTGTACATGTCACGTTCTTTATCATTGAATTCCGATATTTCTTTTATAACTTGCAGATCTGTACGTGGTAGAACATAATTCTTCAAAATACATTCCCAAGATCTCAAATGGTTTGCTTGAACCCAGTTTTCAAACCTATCTTTCCATCCGTAATACTCCTCAATGCTCATTAGCTTCGGGGGTTTTTGCATTATTCCAGTTTCATTTTCCAAATTCATGTTTTGAGCAATGGAAGCCGGAGTAGTCGGGGCTGTGGCGAATGCCTTATAAAATTCTTCACTCATGATTCGGTAACACGTTTTTCAAAAACAACACTTTTCAAGCGAAATTACTATTCAAGCGGAATAGCAAATTCAAGCGAAATCACTAACTTGCAGTTTCAAGCGAAATAACCAATTTCAAGCGGAATACCCACTCAAACGGAATCACTCAAGCGAGATAACGATTTCAAGCGAAATCACCAGCAACTTTCAAACGGAATCAGACTGAAGCGAAATCACGGATTTCGCTTGAAAATCTCAAGCGGAATAACGTCTTTGAAGCGAAATCAGCCAAGCGAAATCTCAAACTCGAGCGGAATCAAAGATGTTCGTTCAAGCGGAATCAGAACTTTTGTCCATTTTAGTCATTTTTAATCCGAATTTAGTCTGAAACTTTTAAGGGTTTGTTAAAACACTGTTTTACACAATATGTGAGAAAATTAGTCGATTTTAACCGTAAAAACTTGTTGATTTTGAAAAGAAGGTGTAGAAAACAGAAATTTTGAGCTGAATCGGTAAGAACTCCTCCTCCTGAGCTCTGATACCACTTGTAGGATCGTGTTGCGACCCGAACGAGTCGTTCAGAGGAGTTTTAATCTATTTCAAAGGCGGAAATAGAGAAATAGACTTCGAAACAGCTTGCAAATCACTTTAAACTACTTTCTGATTGATATAACACTGATTACAATCACAGGACAAACCGGCAGCACTTCGGTATCCAAATCCAGAACTGTTACCTATGATTTCGCTTAAAAGGCTATTTATAGAATTCTGATTTCGCTTGAACATGCTCAAGTGGAATCACTTGTTCAAGCGAAATCTCTACTCAAGCGGAATCACCACTCAAGCGGAATTAACATACTTGATTTCGCTTGAAACCACCATGTACACTTTCAAGCGGAATCAACCTATTTTACACTTAAATCTTCTATATTCTCGAACAACGTGCCCTGATCTAACAATCTAGTACAAGACTCGATACAAGACGAAGTCGACAGATGCATGCACCAACAATGGGCTTCCTGAAGGATTACTTCCCTAAGCCCTCCATAGACTGGAACCCATATCCGTCCATTTAATCTCAGAATTCCGTTCTTGCCATAGGATAACTGCTCGGCAGTTACTCCTAACTTTTCATCAGGATAGTTAGCTTCTAATACAGCTTCTCTTTGAGCAGCTAACAATCTTTCATTCAAACTATTCTTTAATTCAATGCTCTTGGCATTGATTCTTATGGGCTTAACCCTTTCCTTCCTACTTAAAGCATCGGCGACTACATTTGCCTTGCCTGGATGGTATCGTATTTCACAGTCATAATCATTTAAAGTTTCCGTCCATCGACGCTGCCTCATGTTTAAGTCCTTCTGATTGAACAAATGTTGAAGGCTCTTGTGACCAGAATAGATCACACACTTGGTACCAAACAAATAATGCCTCCACAGTTTTAGTGCAAATACAACGGCACCCAAGTCCAAGTCGTGGGTGGTGTAATTCTTCTCGTGCACCTTTAACTATCGAGAAGCATAGGCAATGACCTTGCCTTTCTGCATGAGCACACACCCCATACCAGTGTGTGACGCGTCGCAGTATACGACAAATTCTTCTATTCCATCAGGCAATGTCAACACAGGTGCATTGCTCAACTTCTGCTTAAGAATGTCGAAAGATTCTTGCTGCTTAGGACCCCAGTCAAACTTGCTATTCTTGCGGGTTAGTAAACTTAAGGGCGCTGCAATTCTTGAGAAGTTTTCAATAAAACGCCTGTAGTATCCTGCCAGTCCTAGAAAGCTGCGAATCTCAGTGGGCGTCTTCGGCTCTTGCCAATTCGTGATGGCTTCAATCTTAGCGAGATCCACTTGGATACCATGCTCACTAACAACATGTCCAAGAAATTGGACTTCACGAAGCCAAAATTCACATTTCGAAAACTTGGCATAGAGTTTCTCTTGTTGAAGCAGTGCAAGGATACAACGAAGGTGCTTCTCATGGTCAGCTTGACTCTTCGAGTAAATGAGTATGTCATCAATGAAGACAATAACAAATTTGTCTAAGTAAGGCTTGCAGACGCGATTCATGAGATCCATGAATGTTGCTGGCGCATTAGTGAGCCCAAAAGGTATCACTAAGAAGTCGTAATGACCATAACGAGTCCTAAACGCAGTTTTGTGTACTCTTCATCTTTAACCTTCAGTTGATGATAGCCTGGCCTCAAATCGATCTTAGAGAAGTAACTTGCCCCCTATAATTGATCGAACAGTTCGTCGATCCTGGGCAATGGATATCTATTCTTGATAGTGACTTTGTTAAGCTCGCGATAATCGATGCATAAACGCATCGATCCATCCTTCTTCTTCACAAATAGGATTGGTGCTCCCCAAGGAGACGAACTAGGTCTAATAAATCCTTTTGCCAACAAATCATCCAGCTGAGTTCTTAATTCTTTCATCTCCGTTGGTGCCAATCTGTAAGGCGCTCTTGCGACAGGTGCTGCTCCAGGGATAATGTCAATTCTGAATTCTACTTGCCTATCTGGTGGTAAACCAGGTAGTTCCTCAGGGAAAACTTCTGGGTACTCAGAAATGACAGGGATGTCTTCAATTTTGGGCTTCTGTTCATCAATAGTTACCTGTGCCATATAAATGACACAACCTTTCTTCAAACACCTAGATGCCTTGAGCATAGACACTTGCTCAGGCAACCCATACTGAGTGTCTCCCTGTATGGTAAGTGGCTCACCATACGGAGTCTTGATCACTACTTGCTTCTTGTTACACACAATCTGGGCTTGGTTATGAGATAACCAGTCCATGCCTATAACTATGTCGAAACCAGCTAACTTTAAAGGAAGTAAGGATAACGGAAAATAGTGGTTCCTAATGGATATAAAACATCCATCTAACACAGTTGAGGCTGTTTCTAAGGTACCATCAGCCAATTCTACCTCATATTTCACGCTTAGGGTTTTAACAGGTAAATTCAACAACTTACAAAACTTATCATCTACAAATGACTTATCCGCACCTGAATCAAATAACATTCTTGCATAAACATCATTTACAAGGAAGGTACCTGTTATCACATTGTCATCCTGAACAGCTTCTCGTGCATCCATTCGAGAGACCCTGGCATTGGTCTTTTTGGCTTCTTCGGGTTTTTCGGCATATTTAGGGCAGTTGGTCTTGATGTGCCCTTTTTCGTTGCAGTTATAGCACCTCGAATCCTTTATTTTCTTGCAGTCTAATGTCTTGTGCTCCTTGGATTTGCATAACCCACATGCAGACGGTTTCGACTGAGACTTGGATTCAAACCTGCATTTTCCAAAGTGACGTTTTTGGCAGGTTTTGCACTTTGGCTTTTCATCTGCTTGCTGGCTACCTTTGTTGGACCCAGACTTCTTCTTGTGGTCCGCGTTACCCTTATGCTTCTTCTTAGACCGTCGTGAGTTATCGTCCTCACGTTTTCTCTTACTTTCTTCAGAGTTCTTAAGTGATCTCAACCTGACCGCATCCAAAGTAAGGGATAAAGACAGATCAGCTGCTGACCTAAAAGTAGCAGGTCGGGATGCCTTTACACTGGCCTTGATTTCTGGGGCTAAACCCCCAATGAAACGAGCAATTCGCTTGGGTTCCGGTGTTACCAAATACGGAACCAATCGGGACAAGGTATTGAAGCTGGTGAGGTAAGCTTGACAGTCTAAATTTTTCATCACCAAAGATAAGAAGTCGGACTCAATCCTCTCAACCTCATGTTGAGGGCAGTTTTTCTCCTTAATAAGAGCAACAAACTGATCCCAGGTCAGATTGTATAGTGGGATCTTTCCAGCAGCTTGAATGAGAGACTTCCACCATGCTAGTGCCTCTCATTTGAATGATTGGGATACATACTTCACCACATCCCTATCAGCACAACCGCTGATATCAACCACGGTATACATTTCATCCAACCATGTCATAGAGTCAATCGCCCCTTTTTCCCCAGTGAAATCCCCGGGTTTGCAGGAGACAAAGTATTTGTAGGTGCAGGTCTTGGTACGTGGTTCACGATAAAATACTATCCTTTTGGATGGAACACTGTGTTAATTCGAGGAGTGTTGAGCATCCTCTTTCTTGGGCTCATGTTGTTTAGAGGGTGGCTTACTGTGAGCCTCAGAATGAGTCTTAGGGATAGATTTGGAGTGAGGTACAAATGAGGTCTTACTATGCGTACCACTCGATTCCCTAAATTGCCTATCCACGGCTTTAGATACAACAGTATCAATTAATGTACGAAGCTCTTCCCTGGTTATGTTGATCCTAGTATTCTCATGGTTTTCCGTGGGGTGATTGTTAGCTTCCTCCGACCCAGCCATGTAGCTTAATTGCTACATAAAAATAATGACAATGGTTTATTTAGAAGTTTATAACAGTACTATCATTCTTAATGATTTATTAACCATGGTATTAATAACCATATTGGTTAATTTCTTATATATATATATATATATATATTCAGGATCTTTATAATAATCCTTAATTATAATTTAAATAATAGCACAAAAGGCCAAGTCATAGGGACAAATTTAATTCATAAGCCAGGATTTTATAGAATCGAGGCATTAAGGCTTGAATCAAGGTTCATTACCTTTTCTTGACAGAGAGTCGTAGACTACCACTGTCTTTAGTCTCAGAGGACATTAATTATGACCCGTAGGCACTTCATCACTAATGGATGATTATATAAATAAGAAGGGATTTGGAATAACCCAATTTAAGGATGACTTATGTGATTTTATCGAATCACATTCTGCCAAGAGTGTTAACATGCTTTTCAGATGTTAACAAGGATTTGAATCTTTTAAATAGGTTTTGCCATCTTGGCCATGTCTAAAATGACATATAGGCTAGGTTATACCTTTAAGATTCTTTTTAATATTTAACCCAGAACAATCCTAAATTGAGATGTTAATAAGGATTTGAATCTAATTGAGGAACTACCATCTTTGCCCTGTCTTAAAATGACACATGGGCTAGGTCTTGTCCTTTTTAGATTTTGGTATTTTATTATGATGGCAGATCTTTTAAAAGGAATGAAAATTTTTATTTATCTCATATTTTATGTTTATGCATATAATTGACAAAAATGAAATTTTAAATTTAACCATTACACTAAAATTTTAAACGAGTACATGATTTGCCCTAAATGGCACTTTTAACAGAACAACTTGCCCACGCAGGGGCTACACAGAAATAACATTCCCACGTAGGGGCTAAACTGGAAATACATGTCTTCGTAGGGACTGAATACAGAAATAGATGTCCACGTAGGGACTTGATTTAAAGCAAGTAAATTACAATACAAATAAATAAATAAGAAATCTTCATAATTCCCTTTTCTTGGTCTTCCCCTTGATTAAACTCGCCAGGCCTTTAAGAAAACTGCGGTTGTTCCTACGCTCTTCTTGAACCTCCCGCTCTACCTGGCTCAACCTTTGGAGAACCTCCTGTTGTTGCTCTGGTGGTATCAATTGCGGCTGCGACGGCTGCTGATGTGGAGGTTGAGGAGGTGGCGGGTGTTGGTACCCATAAGCTGGGTATCCAACTCCCCAGGGAGCTCCATATGGCCCCTCAGGGTGGAGAGCATTGTAGTCCCATGCTGCCTGGTATGGGTCAACATCAGCATAGTTGAAGTTGGTGTGGGCCGGCTGCTCAAATGGGTTGTACGCCGCTGAACCAGCGTATGCAAGAATTGGGTTATCATAACCCATTGGTGGTGGCGCGATAGGTGCAGAATCCACCTCAGAGACGGGGTTTGAAGGCCCTCCCATCTGTGGGTCTTCATAAAGTGGCGGGTAATGACTGCCACTTGAGGGTTGAGGGGTGCTGATATGGACTCACCCTCGCACGGACATCCGTGCGTTTGATCTTCTCCGCCTCGGTGGCTCCGGAGGCGGCTGCTGAACTGGTGATGGTGGTGGCGGAGTGACTGCCACAAAACACGAATCCTCGGAAGGATCCTGCTGCTGCTGCTGTTGAGGCGATGAGTGGTAAGAGGGGGTAAACACCCAATCATATTGGGCAAACCTCGCCTGGTAGCTGTCTGGACCACGGTAAGGTGATCCATGGAAAGATGACCCATCTGAGATCTCGATGGGGTGAGTAGGCGTCCCGGTTGGAGGTTCGGCGGAATCCGTATCTTCATCCATATCCATCGCATGGTCGCCAGAGAAGTGGTCTTCAGGTCCCAATGGGTTAAAACCCACTGGTTCTTCAATTAGGTTTAGCGGGTTGAACCGGCTCTGGACAAAAGGGTGTTGGGTCATTGAAGGAATGGTGTGAGTTTGAGCGTTGGAGAGGGATGAAGGAAGGATGTGAGTTGTGGGGCTCGTTCTTTGATTGGGGCCCGAATGAATGATGGTATGAAGGTGACGAACTTAGCGAGACAGATCACCTCGCTGGCTCCAGATACGTCCTCCAGTCTTCCTGCTGACTGGTGCTCATAGTGACAAATGGGGTTCTCCTGTGAGAAGGCTCGGCTTCATGGTCGTGGCCTGTGATCGGTGCCTTTCCTCTTCCTCTCCTGAATCTTGGTGGCATTTTGATAACCCTGTCAAAACAAACAACACAATTTAATGCACAGCGGAAGCAAAGGATGATTCACATTACAAACCGAATATAAAGTAATATCAAAGTATTACAAACGGACTGTAAAGGATCCACAGGTGGATCAAAAGATAAAAAGATCATTGTTCAACAGACTTTAACATCTTAAGCTTGCAAGACTCTTTAGTGATGCTAGGAGTAGCCAGCCTATTCCGTATAGTACCTGCACTTAGCCTTTTTGGGAAAATACGTCAGTTTATACTGGTAAATACAATTAACCGACTCATTTTGAAAAGAGTTTAAGAAAATTGGTTTGAATGCACAAGGCACAAAATATTTTTTATAACTTGGGACAATTATTAAAAATAATCTTGTATACAGTTTTACTTATTTGTCGTCCGTCAGGGCCGGTTAAAAGAGCCGGACAAGATTAACTAACACGCCACAGGTATAATTCCCACAAGGTTAATTCCTTAAAGTGGGTTACCAGTTTTTACATATGCAAATGTCAGGTGTATGCCTACACCCCGTGCTTAGGTCGTGGCCATTTCAATGAATGATGTCAAGGATATCCGGAACATGGTCATTAACCCCCCAAGGGCCATATACCAAATAAAATAGAATAAAACGGGTTATGTAAATATATTAATCACAATCCGATTTAAACAACTACATACCCAACCAAGCGGTACTATTATAATACCGTATCCCAAGCCCGTATAGGGGAAATAAGTTAAAAGTATTTACCTGAGCAAGTATATATCACCAACAGCGAGTGCAAGTAGCTTTTACCGGGCTCCTAATCTGGAACAAAGGTTTTTAATAACCTATTAGATTCCTAACGGGTCTTAATTAAGCCTAAACTTAGACCGCTTAGTTTTAAAGGAAGATATACGGTTCAAAACGCACGATTAAGCGAAGACCGGATTAGAACGTGGTTTAGACCCGACAAGTTTATATACTTGTATAATATGGGCAAACTAAACACATTCTGAATTTTGAGATAAAAGTGATAAGGTTTGACCCGTTTCGGCTAATTTATGCAAACTAGTTACATAAACCGCACCGAACGCGAAAAGTGCGTAACGGGTAACCAAATGAGTCATGAACAGGTTTCCTAAGTTAATATGCCTTAAATATGTTGTGATATCAGTAGGATACCTTCCATTATGCCTAAAACGAATTTAAACCCAAATTATGCCCCGTAGGGGTATTTTAGTCATTTTAAAGCTTATAAAAGAGTTTAAATATTAATCTGAGTTTCAGGTCTGATATAATCAGCAAAAATACTTAATTTAATAGGTTATATCAGTAGGGTATTGCATATATGTGAAATTTATCATTTATAACCAAACTATGCACCGTAGGGGCATTTTGGTTATTTCACATAAGCTTAAAAGGACAAATCTGGAAATCTGAGTTTAAAACTTTTGCTTACTGTTAAAGTATAAAAATTTACTAAAAAAATCAGTAGGTATTAAGTCTTATATGTTTAAAATAGTTTTAACTCATACTATGCGTTTAAAACGCGTAAAAAGGCGGTTTTAAGCGATTTTTCCGGGTTTTATTAGAAAAGCTGATATTTTTATCATTCCAGAAGGCTTAAAATATTTTATTTATCATATAAAATCAGTAGCAAAAGGTTTGGTATCAAAATGTTATGTAAAACTTATTTTATAGGCCAAAAGGGCAAAACCGACAATTACCGAATCAAAGCTAGAACCCTATGTTATGCTCAGCCTAAAAATAAATAAAAATCTTCAAAAATCCCAAAATATTATTTCACATCAGTAGGTAAAAAGTATGATATCAAAAATTGGGTTTATATAGGCTTTATGCTAAATACGCCGTTTAATTAATAAAAAGCTTTCTACTTACGCTATTGAGCATAACTCCTAAGCTAGACCTCAAACTGATGTGAAAATTTAAGGAAATGTTTATAATTCAGTAGCAAAGGTTATTATCTTTTCACATTTTCAAAATTCTTGTTTTATGGTCAAAAGGGCATAACGGTCAACATTTAGGCATATAACGGAAAAATGCATATGAATCGGATAACTAATGAACCAAGTTGTATAACCTCAGAGGGTTACACTGTAACACCTCGTAAAATCATACCCAATGAAATAAAGACACGTGTCATACAAACGTGTCAGGAACCCGGATCAAATGAAAGATGTATGGTAAGATTAAAAAGGGGCGACATGTTATTAAAACACCTCTGAGCGACCTAAGTTATAAATCCCAAGACCTTAAATCGTGATGATAAACATCTGAGATATTTAGCTGCTTATTCCTAAATAAATAAATTCTGTTTTAAGGAAATTGGGTTCTTTAACATGTTCTACAAAGTTCCTAATTAAAATTCTTGTTTAAAAAGAATTAAACTTCATATAAATGCATGGCCAAACCTCCATAAGGATCTAAGTTGTGTAAGTGCATGGCTAAGCATGCAAAGACTGATCAAGTGGCCCCATGATGATTAAAAAAGACCCAAGATTCGGACTAGGAAAGTTGCATGGTCAAAACCTTAAAGTTTGCAAGTTTTTGGCTTCTGGTCATCGGGTACGGACCGTATGGCCTTAGGCTTACGGTCCGCAAGCACTGCAACTGGGAGATATAATCCAAGGGCAGTTACGGACCGCAAGGCCAAGGGCTTACGGTCCGTAAGAGGTGCTTACGGTGCGCAAGGCTTGTAGCTTACGGTCTGTAAGACAGTCGCTGGCAGCAGAAAATGGACAGGTGCCTGTTCAGCCTGTTGCACCGCCTTACTTGAGTGGTATTCGAATACTGAGGCTCCTGCAACTTGTTTTGGCATCATAGGGACACCTGGGATGATCTTGCAACACATGTAGACTAGTTTGGCATGATCTTGTGCATTTGGATTCAATATATAAGAGAATGAAGTTGCAACCATTTTGTTCACTTCATTCAAACTCATTTCAACTGATCTCTGGAGCTCTCTGGACAGCAACTAACTTCTCTTAAGATCCATAAGCATACTTAGGACTCTTGTAAGTGTCCTTAATCCTTTTTAATTCAGTTTAGCTTAGTTAATTAGCTAAGAGTCAAACCATCGTAATTAAGGTTTGACTTCGGGATTAGTCCATAATTACCCAGTCAAATCTCGAATTAAAAATACCTATGAGTAGGTAATTATGTGGGTAATAAACCCTTAAAAGGGTACCCTCTGATTCCCAATCTATCTAGGTCAATTGTCGGGTCAAACTTGATCTTAAAAAGTCAACAGAAAGTTTAATTTCAAATAAATGCATAATTAGCAATGTAGAAGCTATACAACCTGTTTTATCATTAATATAACTTGGTAATTAATGTAAGAACATGTCTAAACATGTTCACCCCGACAATTTTCAGTTTAGGCTCGGTTCGGGACCGAAACTCGCATAGTTTGACTTCTACTTTGACTTTCAGTTCTGACCCGTTTAAGCCGAGTTAGGATTGCCTTAGAGCTTCTTTTGAGCCTAGTTACATGTTAGTATAAGCCTCTGTGATTATACGGCTTGGTTCATTAGTTGTCTAATTATTATGCAAGTTTCCGTTAATTGCCTAAATGTTGACTAGTATGCCCTTTTCACCTTAAAATGTGATTTCTGAAAAAGTAAAAGAGTAGAAACCTTAGTTACTGATTTTTAAACTTGTACCCAAAATTTGATATCAGTTAGAGGTCTAGAATAAGAGTTATGCTCATTAGCATAAATAAGAAACTTTTTAGTAATTTAATGACATAATTAACATATAGCATATCTAAACCCAATTTTTGATATCAAACTTTTTACCTACTGATATAAAATAATATTTTGGGATTTTTGGTGATTTTTATTTATTTTTAGGCTGAGCATAACTTAGAGTTCTAAGCTTATTTTGGTTACTACCGGTTTTGCCCTTCCGGGCTATAAAATGAGTTTTACAAATCCTTTTGATACCAAACCTTTTTCTACTGGTCTAATATGATAAGTAAATTATTTTGAGCCTTCTGGAATTATAAAAATATCAGCTTTCCTTTCAAAACCCGGAAATGGCTCCAAATCGCCTTTTTAGCATTTTTAACGCATAGTATGCGTCAAAACTATTTTAAACATATAAGGGTTAATGCCTACTAATATATTCAGTAAATTTTTATATTTTAACAGTAAGCAAAAGTTTTAAACCCAAATTTCCAGTTTTGACCTTTTAGGCTTATGTGAAATTACCAAAATGCCCCTAAGGTGCATAGTATAGTTATAATTAATAAATTTCACATATAGGTTATACCCTACTGTTATAACCTATTAAATTAAGTTTATTTACTGAATAAATCAGACCTGTAACTCAGGTTACTATTTAAACTCTTTTAGAACCTTTTAAATGACCAAAATGCCCTTACGGGGCATAGTTTGAGTTTAAAATCATTTTGGGCATAATAGAAGATATCCTACTGATATCACAACATATTTAAGGCATATTAACTTAGGAAACTTGTATATGATTCTTATGGTTACTCGTTACGAACTTTTCGCGTTCGGATCGGCTTATGTAACTAGTTTACATATATTAGCCGAAGCGGGTCAAACCATATCATTTTGTCTCAAAATCCAGAATGTGTTTAGGTTACCCATATTAAAAAAGCATGCAAGCTTGTCGGGTCAAAACCACATTCTAAACCGGTCTTCGCTTTATCACGCGTTGAACCGAATCTTTCTTTAAAGCTAACCGGTCTAAGCTTAGGCTAAAATAAAGACCCGTTAGGATTCTAATAGGTTATTATAAACCTTCGTTCCAGAATAGGAGACCCGGTAGAAGCTATTTGCACTTGCTTATTGTGACTATACTTGCTCAGGTAAATACTTTTAACTTATTTTCCCTATACGGGCTTGGGGTACGGTATATAAAATACCGCTTGGTCAGGCATTGAATCTTTAATCAAATGAAGATTAAATCATTGAAATGACTCGTTAAAATTGTTTTGTTTGCTTAAAGCCTTTGGGGGTTAATGACCATGTCCCGGATATCCTTGGCATCATTTTACGAAATGGCCACGACCTAAGCATGCGGGTGTAGGCGTACACCCGTTAGTGCATAAATAAATATTAAGGTATAACCGCCGGTTTGGGGTTTAACCGCTGCGGGACTATACCATGTGGTGTGTCTATTGATCTTTAACCCGTTGTCAACCCGGGCTACTGAACGCATAAGAAACATGTAAATCTTTTACAAGTTTATATTCAAATAATTATCCCAAGTTATAAAAATCTTTTTGTGCCATGTGCATTCAAAGCAATTTTAAACCTTTTCAAAATGAGTCAGTTAAAATCTATTTACTAGTGTAAACTGACGTATTTTCCCAAAAAGGCTAAGTGAAGGTACTACTCGTAATAGGTTGGCCTCTCCTTAGTATCAATAAGAGTCTCGCAAGCTTGGATGCGTTTAAATCGGTTGAACAAGTTTCCTCTTTATTTTGATCCGCCTGTGGATCTGTTTCAACTGTTTGTGATACTTAATATTACAATTTATTCGGTTGAAATAAATCTATCTTTTGCTTCCGCTATGCATTTAAATATTGTGTTGTTTGACTATGATGATATCAACTACGTCACGATACTCCCCACCGGGCCCACCGGTAATACGTGGAAATATCGGGGTGTGACATACACTAACCTATAACCTGGTCCTAATAGAGCTCTAAGGCATTTCTAAAATATGCTACATTGGGTCAGAACTGAATGTCAAAGCAAAAGTCTACTTTTGCGACTTTCGGTTCCGAACCGAGCTTAAACTGGAAATTGTCGGGTTGAACATGTTTAGACATGTTCTTACATTAATTACCAAGTTATATGAGTGATAAAACAGGTTGCACGGCTTCTACATTGTTAATTATGTGTTTATGCGAAAATTTGCTTTCTGTTGACTTTTTTATAATTAACTTTGACCTAGTTAGAGTGGGAATCAGAAGGTGCCCTTTTAAGGGTTTATTACCCACATAATTACCAACTCAAAGCTACTTTTAATTCGAGGATTGACTGGACCAATAGTGATTAATCACTAAGACAAACCTTAATTACGACGGTTTGACTTTGGGCCATTAAACTAAGTAAAACTGAATTAAGAGAGGTTAAGGACACTTACAAAGGTCCTAAGCACGACTAATGAACTTAAGGAAACTTGTTTGATGACCAGAGAGCTCCAGAGAATGCCTTGAATGATTTCCAAATGTGCAAGTTCATGTGTTGCAACATAAGGGTCTATGTATATGGATTTAGAATGCATGAGATCAATCCAAATAAGGCTACAGATGTTTTATGATGGTCCCAAGTGTCCCTATGCATGAATAACCATTGGCTCAGCTTCTGGATTTCGAAAACCATGCTCATAAGTCGGTTAAACAGGCTGCACAGGCACCTGTCCTGAATTTTTGTCGCTGGCACTTTTTAGGCGGGCCGCGTAAAAGTTAAAGGACTTTTACGCGGGGCGTGTAAAAGCTGGAAACCGGAAAACAACTTTTAAAGTTGGCAGATTTGGTCCCTGGTCCATATTTAACTTAAATAACTTCCATTTATGGCCTTCTCACCGGCGTACACCGTCAATTACCATGAGTACCAGTCCTCAGGAGCCTTGGAGGACATATATTAAACCCGGGAGGCGATCTGTCTCCCTAAGCTCCTCACCATCATACTTTCATTCCTTTGGGCCACAGTCTGAAAATGAGCCCAACAATCCCCAACCTTCCTTCATACCTCTACAGCGATCGAGTTCGCACCATTCTTTCGGCGACTGATGTGCACAAAATGCAACATATAAATTACGTCAATTATGGCTTAAAACTAACCCTTTTTAGTACTAATGTTGGAAAAAGTATGCTTTTGTCTTCCTTTTGTATTTTCAGGATTAAATGAGCTCAAAATAAAAAAAGAAGCAAAAAGACAGCAAAATCTAACATAAATACAAGAAAAGGAACAAAAGTGATATGCCCGACCCCCCTACAGCATCCTCCCAAGCAAAACAAAGAAGACAGAAGACTGAACACGCCCCGTGCTCAGCGAGCACGGGGCCGTGACCAAGAAGCAGCAGAAAAGACAAACCTATAGAAGCTTCTACTGCCCACCACGGGGCCGTGCCCAGCGGACACGGGAGCGTGGTTAACTTGCTGCAGGAGCATTTATTATAATTGCGAAATACAATTAATGAAGAGAGAGAGTGTCAGATGGACACGGGGCCGTGCCCAGCGGGCACGGGGCCGTGCCCGAGCTTCTGTTCCGCCTATAAATAGGAGTGTTTGGAGCTCTTGCAACTCATCCCTTGGCACACCACCTCTCTCACACTTCACCCACCACCCACCACCATCACAACACCATCATCCACCACCATCATCCATTGTCCATCATAGAGTGTGTGAGTCATCTCGGGATCCAAGATTGATCGTAAGAGTTCTTGACAATCAAAGGCCATGTTTGCCTAAGTCTCTTACATCACTTGGTGAAGACAAGTGTTTAGTGTAATACTTTTTATTTTTAATCTTTTGCACTTTTTAATTGGTTTGTATTAATGACTTTAATTACTAGTTTCTTATGTTGAAGGTGATTCTTCCTTATCGTTTGTCCGCGGTGTCTTGGCATTATTTTACTGTCTATATAAAATAAAAGATTTTCACCATTCATATCTCCACGATCTATATGGAGGTATGTTGGCTACCTGGTCGGGGGTTAAGGGAACGGTTTGGTAAGAGTCTTGCCATTGTTCAGTGTATAGATCCTGCAAAGGACCTGGGTCAAATTTAATAGGACCTCCTTCAATACCCAAAGGTATTGGATGGCGGGGGTCCAAACTCTTTGATCCCCTCATAAGTTAAACTACTATTGAAACTTTAACCCAGCTACTTAGGACTGTATCCCTGCTGACTCAGACTACTTAGCTGAGGGTAACGTTGCCTTCAAAAGAGGGGCCTACCACATTATGCATTAATAACTTAATTAATTATCTTTCAATAATCCGACCCTTTAGGATTATATCCTTGCTGCCTCAAACTACTGGGTTGAGGGTAACGTCGCCTTCAAAAGAGGGGCCTACTACAATAACTAAGATAATCTCTTAAACAAGTGCAAAAGTGTGAAAATAATCAAAGGTTACACTACACACGAGTCGGATCCAAGTGATTCATCTTGTCTATCTGTTTTATTTTTATTTTTATTTTTCAGCATTTTAGTTAGTTTTATTTTCTTAGTTTAAAAATCTTTTTCTAACATTTTGATTTGATTAGACGTTGAGGATAAGCCGGTACTAAAAGCTCTTGTGTCCTTGGACGACCTCGGTATCTTACCAACACTATACTACGTCCACGATGGGTGCACTTGCCCATATGTGTGTTTAGTGTTAGTAAATATCGTGTTTTATAAATTTAAAACTTGGCTAAAAAGAGTAAAAAGGGCTTAAAATACATACCTAAAACATATACACACTAACACGCATCAAGTTTTTGGCGTTGTTGCCGGGGACACAAGGATTTTAAGAAAGTTAGGAATCAACGGCCTAATCATTTATTCTATTTTCTTTTTATTTTTAGGATTTTCTTATTTTTTCAGCTTCTGCAGAACTCAGCACGGGCCGTGCCTGCTGAACACGCTCCCGTGCCCAATCATTGGAACTGGCAATCCTGTTTTAAGCCAGACAGTAAGCTGAACGGGGCCGTGCCCACCCAACACGCCCCCGTGCCCAAGATTCAGTTACTGAAAACAGAACCGTAAGATCCCGACAGTTGGAAATTTCTGACACAAAAATGAGTAATAATGATTTTTTTTACTTTCGGCACTCTTATGGTACGTGGTGTCAATTATGTGGAGGCGGTCATAAAGGATTAGAATGTTATTTTCTAAATTATAAGCCCCACTATAGAGACCCATCGTTTGCCTGTATCCTTAAGAGGGGCGAAAGTAAAAATAATCCTTATCTCTCCCTCGAAGGCGCCCAACCAGATATTCTAGGAGAAATGCTTCTTGTTGAACTATTTAAACTAGAAGATCTAATTCTTAATTAGATAAACGAACTTAAGATGGATTTCCTTGATTCATCTCAAGACGATTACCAAGAAGAAGTGTTGGGGTCGCATTCAAACAACCTCGTTGCTCCCAATAATACCTTAAACTCTAGCGAAGACTTGGACGATAGTCGTCCCTGTGCCGATTGTGCCGTGAAGGACTCCCCATCGACTTCGTTCGGTGCATACATAGACCTGAGCGATTCGGCATACACCTTCTTTAACGAGAGCCCGAGAAAGGGTTGGACTTGTCCACCTACATTTAGCATAGGAATCACCCTCACCGATAACCTCTTGCGTTCTCGTCTTAACCTAGATCAATTGAGGTATCTTACGCACTTTGGGGTTGTTCCATCCAGTAAGGAACCGCCCGATCCGGCTTAGTTCCTTGAAAGTAGACAAACTTCATAATCAGCCCTTCGACACGGGGCCGTGCCCAGCCAACACGCCCCCGTGTCCACCAAAAGATTCCTTTCTGACCTTACGTCAGAATACGGACAAACTGTGTCAGAATCTTGCCTGCACACGGGGCCGTGTCCAGCATGCTGTCGTTTTCTATAAATGCAGCCAAGAATCCTGCACATTTGGACCATCCAGGGACAGAGATTTGAAGGGATCTTCTCTCCTACCATCATAGGTATGTTCTAAAAGAAGGTTCCAACAACCATCTTGTCCTTTCCTCTTTTCTCCATTTCCTTCTTCTTCATCTTTCTCCAAAAACCTCCATTAAAGTTTGAAGTTTCAAGCTTTAATGCAAGGATTATTGAGTTTTATTCAAAGAATCTTGTTAAAAATAAGTTGTATAACATTGTTTTAAGTTACTATTGTTCAAAAAGGCTTCACAAGTTAGAAAAATAACTTAGAACTTCAAGATTCCTTGTTTCAAAATTCTGCAGAAAGGTGAACATGGGGTCGTGCTCACTAAGCACGGGGCCGTGTCCAAGGAACTGTTTCATTAAAATAAACTGCTTTCGGTTTATTTTCGTAGAATGTCAAGTGAAAACAGTGGCACATCGTCAGCGCATTCAAGAAACAGTAGAAGTGGAAGAAGGCCTTCCATTGAAGCTACCCTTGTACACTATGTCATGGCGCTACGAGAAGCTCTCGATGAAATGACTTCGGTAGAGGAGGTCCAAATAGACCGTATAAACTATCTTACGGTGGGGCTGGAAAATAGTTTTCAAGAAATTAACCTCTTGCACCAGAGGTTAAATATTCTTGTAACACCTCCCATGGAACCCGTCCTCCCTCAAGAGGATTGGAACCTAGCACTTGGAGTCAACAACCCTACCAGATGGGATGACATTCCAGTGGAGCCTCCTCTTGAAAATCTGCAAGAAGTCCCGGTGGAAGTTGCACCTCCTCAAACCGACGCCAACGAGCCCTCCTTTCTCCTCCCGAGGGAGATAGAGGAGTGGCTCGCTGACATATGAGGAGTCCATAACCGGAGGAAAGAGTTCTATGAAGCCGCATCCAACCGAGACTACTATCTTCTCGGAAATTTTGCTAATTAGAATAACTTGTAGGATAGAACTCCTTGGTTTAAGCTTCTTGTTCTTACTTATCTAACTTACTAGTATTCTAGGACTATGTAATTCTCTCTATGATGATTTTTAAAGAAATGATGGTTTAAAGGTTTGGATGATGTTGTGATAAATAAAACACACTAGGGATGGTCAAGGATAACAAGGGAAACGAGAAACATAGCCCCATGCACGAAAACAGGGCCATCCGACAACAATTTCTTCATCATAGTAAGCTCAGCACGGGTCGTGTTCGCCCAACACGGCCCCGTGCTGCACCCTCTGCAGAAAATTGCCCAGTTCAGGTAACTGGACACGGGCCGTGTTCGCTGAACACGCCCCCGTGTCCAGGCTTCTGTTTCTTTTCTTTAATTTTTGTCGCTGGCACCTGAACGCGGGGCCGTGCCTGGTCCCCACGGGGCCGTGTCCAGGATGCCAGTAACATAAAATTTGCTTTTTAAAAACCATTTTACACATTCAATCAACCTAAAAAGTTATTTTTGGGACACATTGAGGACAATGTGTAATTTAAGTGTGCGGGGGATGCTAAAACCTTGAATCTTGCGAGTCCTAATAACAAGCCTTACACAAAACTCTATTGGAACCGCTAATCACCCCAAATTTTTTTCAAAAATTTTCATTTTTTACTTGTCTAAGTTTAAGTTGGGAATTCAAGTTCTAACAAGGTTATATTTTTACAAGTTTACAACCGATAGCATCGTGATAAAAAGAACCAACATAAGAAAATTACGAAAAGGCATGACAAACTTAGTTAAAATTTGATTATATATACTTGATCACATAAAAAAAACCCCTTTCCCACAAAAGTGAGTTTTGAGCCTTTAACGAGCATACAAATACATATTTTTACACTAAATGCTCATTTTTCGTTTCTTGTGTGAATAGCCGCTTGGTTCGTACGACTCTAGAACTTGCCACAACAATACATTCCCGGTCCTTACCAACTTAAACCCGAGTAAGTAAATGATGGAGGCATTAGGACTAACCCTTTTTCTTTCTACACCATTATTTTTCATTTTTTTACCACCTACCCAAAATCCCCCTAGTTAACCCCTTTGAGCCTAAACCTTTTCATTTCTTAACCCAAAACCATCACCCTTTTTTACCCACCTAAACCTTTTTATTTTTAACCTTTTATTTTAGTAACAACATTCGGTTTTCTAATGACTCTTCCTTATATATATATATATATATATATATATATTGATGAAAACAAACAAGTTCATCAAAAATAACTTTGTTTGAAATAATTGGTTCATCAAAATAAAATAAAAACTTGCGAAAAATAAAAAGTCTTTCGAAAAAACCGATGTTTGTTACGCTTTTCGCCATTTTTACTAACCACTAACCCAACCACCCACCTTTAGCCCAAGCCTAACCCTTCACCCAAAATGTCCTCTTGATATTTACAAAGGTATAAAGTTAAAAAGGAGGAGGATTGATTGCTTGGCAAGCTTATAGTAGGAGTAAGCTCCATGCCGCTCTCGAGTGATTCAATAAAAATACACCTTCGGCCGAGTGTTGAGTGATTCCCCCGTGAGGTATGTGAACTTGTATATAAATGGAATTTTAAAAAGGTATGCTATGCCTAATAAATAATTTATCTTATGAAACGTTTTTAATAAATCATGACGAATTGGACTGTAAATAAATAAAAATAAAACCTAATTAATCTTGGAATTCCCGACACTCTATGACAAGCCCGAAAACCTTCTCTTCTACCCATTCCATTTGGGAGTGAATAAAGCCACATTATAAAGAGTTTTGCTTGAGGACAAGCAAAGATTCAAGTGTGGGGGTATTTGATGTGCACAAAATGCAACATATAAATTACATCAATAATGGCTTAAAACTAACCCTTTTTTAGTACTAATGTTGGAAAAGTATGCTTTTGTCTTCCTTTTGTATTTTCAGGATTAAATGAGCTCAAAATAACAAAAAAAGGAAAAAGGCAGCAAAATCTAACATAAATACAAGAAAAGGAACAAAAGTGATATGCCCGACCCCCCGACAGCATCCTCCCAAGCAAAACAAAGAAGACAGATGACTGAACACGCCCCGTGCTCAACGAGCACGGTGCCGTGCCCAAGAAGCAGCAGAAAAGACAAACCTATAGAAGCTTCTACTGCCCACCACGGGGCCGTGCCCAGCAGACACGGGGGCGTGGTCAACTTGCTGCAGGCGCATGTATTGTAATTGCGAATTACAATTAATGAAGAGAGAGAGTGTCAGATGGACACGGGGCCGTGCCCAACGGGCACGGGGCCGTGCCCGAGCTTCTGTCCAGCCTATAAATAGGAGTGTTTGGAGCTCTTGCAACTCATCCCTTGGCACACCACCTCTCTCACACTTCACCCACCACCCACCACCATCACAACACCATGATCCACCACTATCATCCATTGTCCATCATAGAGTGTGTGAGTCGTCTCGGGATCCAAGATTGATCGTAAGAGTTCTTGACAATCAAAGGCCATGTTTGCCTAAGTCTCTTACATCACTTGGTGAAGACAAGTGTTTAGTGTAATACTTTTTATTTTTAATCTTTTGCACTTTTTAATTGGTTTTGTATTAATGACTTTAATTACTAGTTTCTTATGTTGAAGGTGATTCTTCCTTATCGTTGTCCGTGGTGTCTTGGCATTATTTTACTGTCTATATAAAATAAAAGATTTTTCACCATTCATATCTCCACGGTCTATATGGAGGTATGTTGGCTACCTGGTCGGGGGTTAAGGGAACGGTTTGGTAAGAGTCTTGCCATTGTTTAGTATATAGATCCTGCAAAGGACCTGGGTCAAATTTAGTAGGACCTCCTTCAATACCCAAAGGTATTGGATGGCGGGGGTCCAAACTCTTTGATCCCCTCATAAGTTAAACTACTATTAAAACTTTAACCCAGCTACTTAGGACTGTATCCCTGTTGACTCAGACTACTTAGCTGAGGGTAACGTCGCCTTCAAAAGAGGGGCCTACCACATTATGCATTAATAACTTAATTAGTTATCTTTCAATAATCCGACCCTTTAGGATTGTATCCTTGCTGACTCAAACTACTGGGTTGAGGGTAACGTCGCCTTCAAAAGAGGGGCCTACTACAATAACTAAGATAATCTCTTAAACAAGTGCAAAAGTGCGAAAATAATCAAAGGTTACACTACACACGAGTCGGATCCAAGTGATTCATCTTGTCTATCTGTTTTATTTTTATTTTTATTTTTCAGCATTTTAGTTAGTTTTATTTTCTTAGTTTAAAAATCTTTTTCTAACATTTTGATTTGATTAGACGTTGAGGATAAGCCGGTACTAAAAGCTCTTGTGTCCTTGGACGACCTCGATATCTTACCAACACTATACTACGTCCACGATGGGTGCACTTGCCCATATGTGTGTTTAGTGTTAGTAAATATCGTGTTTTATAAATTTAAAACTTGGCTAAAAAGTGTAAAAAGGGATTGAAATATATACCTAAAACATATACACACTAACACGCATCAGCGGCCCCACTCCCGCCTTTCAGAGCCGGTTCAACCCGGCTAATTACATTCAAGAACCCGTGGTTTTTAACCCACTAGGACCCGAAGATCACTTTTTGGGTGACAACGACATGGATGAGGACATGGATCCCGTCGAACCTGCAAACGGGACCCCAAACCATCCCATCGAGATCTCTGATGGGTCCTCGTTTCATGGATCGCCTTACCGCGGTCCGGATAGCTACCAGGCGAGGTTCAACCAGTTTTAGTAGTATTTTACACCCTCCGAGCACTCGTCTCCGTACCACCAGCAGCAGCAGCAACAACAGCAGTAGGATCCTTCTGGGATTCCCGATTTGTGGCAGTCACTCCGCCACCACCACCACCAGTGGAGCAGCCACCTCCGGAACCACTGAGGCGGAGAAGATCAAACGCGCGGATGTCCGTGCGAGGAGGAGTCCGCATCAGCACTCCTCAGCCCTCGAGTGGCAGCAACTATCCGCCACTCCCAGAAGAAGACCCGCAGATGGGGGGACCATCAAACCCCGTCTCAGAGGCAAACTCTGCGCCTGTGGTGCCACCATTGGGTTTTGATAACTCAATCCCTGCATATGCCGGTTCAGCGGCATATAACCCGTTCGAGCTACCGGGCCACAACAGCTACAACTATGCCAATGTGGACCCGTACCAGGAGGCGTGGGACTACAATGCTCGTCACCATGAAGGGCCTTATGGTGGTCCTTGGACCACTGGGTACCCACCTTATGTGTACCAGCACCCGCCACCTCCTCAACCACTGCATCACCAGCCGCCGCAGCCATAACTAATCCCGCCAGAACGCCAACAAGAGGTTCTGGATAGATTAGACCGACGTGAGCGGGATATTCAAACGGAATGCAGTAACACTCGAGGCTTCTTCAAGAGGTTATCAGACCTGATCAAGGGGAAGTCCAAAAGAAGGGGTCATTAGAGACCTTTGTTTATTTATTTTATTTAGTTGTAATCAAGTCCCTGCGTGGACTTTTGTTTCAGTACTCAGCCCCTGCGTGGGCTTGTCTTTTTGTTCTCTACCCCTGCGTGGGCATGTCTTTCTGTTAACCCCTGCGTGGGTACGTTTATTTGTTTCGCCCCTGCGAGGGCATGTTATTTTGTAGAAGTCCCGTTTAGGGCAAAAGTTGTACTTGTTTAAATTATTAATGAGATGGTTTAATTTAAATTTTCATTTTGTTTGTTATTAATTATGTGCATGAACATGAAACATAAAATAAATGAAAATAACATTCCTATTTAAAGGATCTACCATTATACTAAAATGGCAAAATCTAAAAAGGACAAGACCTAGCCATGTGTCATCATAAGACAGGGCCAAGATGGTAGTTCCATAATTAGATTCAGATCCACATTAACATCTCAATGTAGGACTGTTCTGCGTTAATTATTAAAAGGATCTTAAAGGTAAAACCTAGTCTATATGTCGTTGTAGACATGGCCAAGATGGTAGAACCTACACAAAAGATTCCAACTCTTGTTAACATCTGAAAGAGTGTTAACATTCATGACAAACTGTGATGCGATAAAATCACATAGGTCATCTTTAAATTGGGTTATTTTAAATTCCCTTAATTATATAACCATCCCTTAAGGAGGAAGTGCCTACGGGCTATAATTAATGTTCTTTGAGACTAAAGACAGTAGTAGCCTACAACTCCCTGTCTAGAAAAAGGTAATGAACTTTGATTCAAACCTTAATACCTTGATTCTGTAAAAATCTTGGTTTATAAATTAAATCTGTCGGTATGACTAGGCTTTTGTGCTATTATTAAATTAAAATATAGGATTGTAATAAAGGTCCTGAATATATAAATAATTAACAAATTAACCCAAAATGGCTATTAAAACCATGGTTAATAATTCATAAAATACTGTAAAAGCTTCTAAATAAACATTGCCCATACCAGTTTAAGCTACATGGCCGGGTCGGATGAGGTAAACAGTCATCCAGTGGAAAACCACGAGAATGCTAGGATACAGATGACTGGTGCAGAACTGCAAGCACTAGTTGATAATGCTGTTACAAGGGCTATGGATCGGCAGTATAGTGAATTTAGTGGGACTCGAAGTAGGACCCTATCTACACCGCATTCCAAGCCTAAGACTCATTCTGAGGCTCACAGCAAGCCACCATCTACCCAACCTAATCCTAAGAAAGAAGAATCAAAGAAAGATGATGATCGACATTCCTCAAACCAAAACAGTGTTCCCTCCAAGAGGATACCACGTGCCAAGTCCTGTACATATAAATACTTTGTTTCTTGCAAACCCCGGGATTTCACTGGGGAGAAAGGGGCAGTGGATTGCATGACTTGGTTGGATGAGATGGACACTATGGTAGATATTAGTGGATGTGCTGAAAGAGACATTGTGAAGTTTGTGTCTCAGTCTTTTAAGGGTGAGGCGTTAGCTTGGTGGAGGTCTTTAATCCAAGCTACAGGGAAAATCCCATTGTACAACATGTCTTGGGAACAGTTTGTAACATTGATCAAGCAGAACTACTGCCCTCAGCATGAGGTTGAAAAGATTGAAGCTGATTTCTTATCTCTGGTTTTGAAGAACCTGGATTGTCAAGCCTACCTCACGAGCTTCAATACTATGTCAAGGTTGGTTCCTTATCTGGTGACACCGGAGCCCAAGAGAATAGCTCGTTTCATCAGGGGTTTAGCCCTAGAGATAAATGCAAGTGTGAAGGCCTCTCGGCCAGCTACATTCAGGTCTGCAGCTGATATATCCTTGTCCCTTACTTTGGATGCGGTCAGGCAAAGATCGCTGAGGAACACGGATGCCGAGAAAAGAAAGCGTGAGGATGACAACTCACGACGTTCGGATAAGAAGCACAGGGGAAACAGTGACCACAAGTAGGGGTCTGGATCTAAGAAGGATGGGCATCAATCTGGAGATAAGCCCAAGTGTAAGGTCTGTAAGAAGCACCATTTTGGGAAGTGCAGATATGACTCAAAATCCCAATCTCAGCCAAGGCCATGTGGGATTTACAAATCTTCTGAACATAAGACTCTAGATTGCAAGAAACTGAAGGATGCAACGTGCTACAGTTGCAACGAAAAAGGGCACATTAAGACAAATTGCCCAAAAGCTGCAAAGAAAGCTGATGAAGGGAAGAAGACCAATGCCAGGGTCTTTCAGATGAACGCACAGGAGGCGATCTAGAATGACAATGTCATAACAGGTACCTTTCTTATTAATGATGTTTACGCAAGAGTGTTGTTTGATTCTGGAGCAGATAAATCTTTTGTAGATAATAAGTTTTGTGAATTGTTGAAAATGCCAGTTAAAGCCTTAAGTGTGAAATATGAAGTGGAATTAGCTGATGGAACCATAGAAACCGCATCAACTGTATTAGATGGATGTGTCATATCCATTAGGAACCACTCTTTTCCTTTGTCCTTACTTCCCTTTAAGCTAGCCAGTTTTGACATAGTGATAGGCACGGATTGGTTATCGCATAACCAAGCCCAGATTGTGTGCAACAAGAAGCAAGTGGTGATCAAGACTCCGACCGGTGAGCCACTTACCATCCAAGGAGATACCCAGTACGGGTTACCCGAGCAAGTGTCTATGCTCAAGGCATCTAGATGCTTGAAGAAGGGTTGTGTCATTTATATGCCACAAGTAACCATTGATGAGCAGAAACCCAAGATTGAAGATATTCCAGTCATTTCTGAATACCCCGAAGTTTTCCCAGAAGAACTACCTGGTTTGCCACCAGATAGACAAGTAGAGTTCAGAATCGACATCATTCCAGGAGCAGCGCCTGTTGCAAGAGCGCCTTATAGGTTGGCACCAACAGAGATGAAGGAATTGAGGTTACAACTACATGATTTGCTATCCAAAGGTTTCATTAGACCAAGCTCGTCTCCATGGGGAGCGCCAATCTTGTTTGTCAAAAAGAAAGATGGGTCGATGCGTATATGCATCGATTACCGTGAGCTTAATAAGGTCACTATCAAGAATAGGCAGACGATCTGTTCGATCAATTGCAAGGGGCAAGCTACTTTTCTAAGATTGATTTGAGGTCAGGCTATCATCAATTGAAGGTTAAAGATGAAGATGTACACAAGACTGCATTTAGGACTCGCTATGGCCATTACGAGTTCCTAGTGATTCCTTTTGGGCTCACTAATGCACCTGCCGCATTCATGGATCTCATGAATCGCGTCTGCAAGCCTTATCTGGATAAACTTGTCATCGTCTTCATCGATGACATCCTCATCTACTCGAAGAGCCAAGCTGACCACGAGAAGCATCTCCATTGCATTCTGAAACTGCTTCATCAAGAAAAGCTCTACGCCAAGTTTTCGAAATGTGAGTTCTGGCTTCGTGAAGTCCAATTCCTTGGACATGTTAGTGAGCGTGGTATCCAAGTAGATCCCGCTAAGATTGAAGCTATTATGAACTGGCAAGAGTGGAAGACGCCTACGGAGATTCGCAGTTTCTTAGGACTAGCAGGATACTACAGACGATTTATCGAAAACTTCTCAAGAATTGCAGCACCCCTGACTTTACTCACTTGCAAGAATAGCAAGTTTGATTGGGGGCCTAAGCAGCAAGAATCCTTTGATATTTTGAAGCAGAAGTTGAGCAACGCTCCAGTACTGACTTTGCCTGAAGGAATTGAAGAGTTTGTAGTGTATTGTGATGCATCACACACCGGGATGGGGTGTGTGCTTATGCAAAAAGGCAAGGTCATTGCCTATGCTTCACGCCAGTTAAAGGTGCATGAGAAGAATTACACCACCCATGACTTAGAGCTGGGTGTCGTATTTGCACTAAAGCTTTGGAGGCATTACCTGTATGGAACTAAGTGTGTAATCTATTCTAATCACAAAAGCCTTCAGCATCTGTTTAATCAGAAGGATTTAAACATGAGGCAGTGACGTTGGATGGAAACTTTGAATGATCTGTGAAATAAGATACCATCCAGGCAAGGCAAATGTAGTCGCTGATGCCTTAAGTAGAAAGGAAAGAGTGAAGCCGATAAGAATCAATGCCAAGAGCATTGAGATCAAGAATAGCTTGAATGAAAGGTTGTTAGCTGCGCAGAAGGAGGCTGTATTAGAAGCTAACTATCCCGATGAAAAGTCAGGAGTAACTGAAGAACAGTTATCCTATGACAAGGACGGAATCCTGAGGCTAAATGGACGCATATGGGTTCCAGTTTATAGAGGACTTCGAGATGTCATCCTCCAGGAAGCCCACAGTTCCAAATATTTCGTTCCTCCTGGAGCTGATAAGATGTACCAGGATTTGAAGGCAAACTATTGGTGGATAGGCTTGAAGAAGTCTATAGCTTCTTACGTAGCTAAATGTCTGACATGTGCACAAGTCAAAGCTGAACATCAGAAGCGGTCAGGGTTGCTTCAACAGCCTGAAATTCCCACTTGGAAATGGGAAATGGTGACAATGGATTTCATCACCAAGTTGCCAAAGACAAAGAAAGGAAATGATACTATAATAGTAGATAGACTGACTAAGTCAGCACATTTCCTACCCATTAAAGAAACTTATAGTTCTGACATGTTAGCCCAATTATATGTTGATAAGATTGTATCTCTGCATGGAGTACCAGTGGCTATTATCTCTGACAGAGATACCAGATACACGTCACACTTTTGGAAAAGTTTCCAAGAGTCTTTGGGCGCGCGCTTAAACTTCAGTACGGCTTACCATCCTCAGACGGACGGGCAGAGTGAACGTACCATCCAAACTTTGGAAGACATGCTACGTGCATGTGTGATTGATTTAGGTGGTAGTTGGGATAACCACCTGCCGTTGGTCGAGTTCTCCTACAACAATAGCTACCATACAAGCATTCGGGCAGCGCCTTTTGAAGCCTTAAATGGTAGGAAATGCAGAACGCCTATTTGTTGGGCAGAAGTATGAGAAGCTCAGTTATCAGGTCCTGACCTAGTCTTTGAAACGACGGACAAGATTGTCCAGATTCGTGACCGCCTGAAAGCTGCCAGGGATAGGCAGAAAAGCTATGCGGATAAAAGACGAAAACCTCTAAAGTTTGAGGTTGTTGATAAAGTCCTGCTTAAAGTGTCGCCTTGGAAAGGGGTGATGCGATTTGGTAAAAAGGGTAAGTTAAGCCCGAGGTATATAGGACCATTCGAGATCATCGAATGTGTAGGAACAGTGGCTTATAAGTTAAACTTACCTGAAGAGCTCAGTGGTATTCACAATGTATTCCACGTCTGCAATCTGAAGAAATGACTAGCTGATGAATCGCTAGTCATACCACACACAGATGTGCACATAGATGAGAGCTTGAAGTTTGTGAAAAAACCTTTGTCGATTGAGGATCGACAGGTAAAGAAGCTTCGAAGGAAGCATGTGCCTATTGTCAAGGTAAAATGGGATGCCCGCAGGGGTCCCGAATATACGTGGGAATTAGAGTCTGCCATGAAGGAAAAATACCCTCATTTGTTCTAGTAAAATCTCGAGGTTGAGATTTCTTTTAAGGGGGTGAGGATGTAACACCTCGTAAAATCATACCCAATGCAATAAAGACACGTGTCATACAAACGTGTCAGGAACCCAGATCAAATGAAAGATTTATGGTAGGATTTAAAAAGGGCGACATGTTATTAAAACATCTCTGAGCGACCTAAGTTATAAATCCCAAGACCTTAAATCGTGATGATAAACATCTGAGATATTTAGCCGGTTATTCCTAAATAAATAAATTCCATTTTAAGGAAACTGGGTTCTTTAACATGTTCTACAAAGTTCCTAATTAAAATTCTTGTTTAAAAAGAATTAAACTTCATATAAATGCATGGCCAAACCTCCATAAGGATCCAAGTTGTGTAAGTGCATGGCTAAGCATGCAAAGACTGATCAAGTGGCCCCATGATGATTAAAAAAGACCCAAGATTCGGACTAGGAAAGTTGCATGGTCAAAACCTTAAAGTTTGCAAGATTTTGGCTTCTGGTCATCGGATACGGACCGTATGGCCTTAGGCTTACGGTCCGTAAGCACTGCAACTGGGCGATATAATCCAAGGGCGGTTACGGACCGCAAGGCCAAGGGCTTACGGTCCGTAAGAGGTGCTTACGGTCCGCAAGGCTTGTAGCTTACGGTCCGTAAGACAGTCGCTGGCAGCAGAAAATGGACAGGTGCCTGTTCAGCGTGTTGCACCGCCTTACTTGAGTGTTATTCGAATACTGAGGCTCCTGCAACTTGTTTTGGCATCATAGGGACACCTGGGATGATCTTGCAACACATGTAGACTAGTTTGGCATGATCTTGTGCATTTGGATTCAATATATAAGAGAATGAAGTTGCAACCATTTTGTTCACTTCATTCAAACTCATTTCAACTGATCTCTGGAGCTCTCTGGACAGCAACCAACTTCTCTTAGGATCCATAAGCATACTTAGGACTCTTGTAAGTGTCCTTAATCCTTTTTAATTCAGTTTAGCTTAGTTAATTAGCTAAAAGTCAAACCATCGTAATTAAGGTTTGACTTCGAGATTAGTCCATAATTACCCAGTCAAATCTCGAATTAAAAATACCTATGAGTAGGTAATTATGTGGGTAATAAACCCTTAAAAGGGTACCCTCTAATTCCCACTCTATCTAGGTCAATTGTCGGGTCAAACTTGATCTTAAAAAGTCAACAAAAAGTTTAATTTCAAATAAATGCATAATTAGCAATGTAGAAGCTATACAACCTGTTTTATCATTAATATAACTTGGTAATTAATGTAAGAACATGTATAAACATGTTCACCCCGACAATTTTCAGTTTAGGCTCGGTTCGGGACCGAAAGTCGCATAGTTTGACTTCTACTTTGAATTTCAGTTCTGACCCGTTTAAGCCTAGTTAGGATTGCCTTAGAGCTTCTTTTGAGCCTAGTTACATGTTAGTATAACCCTCTGTGATTGGCTTGGTTCATTAGTTGTTTAATTATTATGCAAGTTTCCGTTAATTGCCTAAATGTTGACTAGTATGCCCTTTTCACCTTAAAATGTGATTTTTGAAAAAGTAAAAGAGTAGAAACCTTAGTTACTGATTTTTAAACTTGTACCCAAAATTTGATATCAGTTAGAGGTTTAGAATAGGAGTTATGCTCATTAGCGTAAATAAGAAACTTTTTAGTAATTTAATGACATAATTAACATATAGCATATCTAAACCCAATTTTTGATATCAAAATTTTTGCCTACTGATATAAAATAATATTTTGTGATTTTTGGAGATTTTTATTTATTTTTAAGCTGAGCATAACTTAGAGTTCTAAGCTTATTTCGGTTACTACCGGTTTTGCCCTTCCGGGCTATAAAATGAGTTTTACAAATCCTTTTGATACCAAACTTTTTTCTACTGGTCTAATATGATAAGTAAATTATTTTGAGCCTTCTGGAATTATAAAAATATCAGCTTTCCTTTCAAAACCCGGAAATGGCTCCAAATCGCCTTTTTAGCATTTTTAACGCGTAGTATGCGTCCAAACTATTTTAAACATATAAGGGTTAATGCCTACTGATATATTCAGTAAATTTTTATATTTTAACAGTAAGCAAAAGTTTTAAACCCAGATTTCCAGTTTTGACCTTTTAGGCTTATGTGAAATTACCAAAATGCCCCTACGGTGCATAGTATGGTTATAATTAATAAATTTCACATATAGGTTATACCCTACTGTTATAACCTATTAAATTAAGTTTATTTACTGAATAAATCAGACATGTAACTCAGGTTACTATTTAAACTCTTTTAGAACCTTTTAAATGACCAAAATGCCCTTACGGGGCATAGTTTGAGTTTAAAATCATTTTGGGCATAATAGAAGATATCCTACTGATATCACAACATATTTAAGGCATATTAACTTAGGAAACTTGTATATGATTCTTATGGTTACTCGTTACGCACTTTTCGCATTCGGATCGGCTTGTGTAACTAGTTTACATATATTAGCCGAAGCGGGTCAAACCATATCATTTTGTCTCAAAATCCAGAATGTGTTTAGGTTACCCATATTAAACAAGCATGCAAGCTTGTCGGGTCAAAACCACATTCTAAACCGGTCTTCGCTTTATGACGCGTTGAACCGAATCTTTCTTTAAAGCTAACCAGTCTAAGCTTAGGCTAAAATAAAGACCCGTTAGGATTCTAATAGGTTATTATAAACCTTCATTCCAGAATAGGAGACCCGGTAAAAGCTATTTGCACTTGCTTATTGTGACTATACTTGCTCAGGTAAATACTTTTAACTTATTTTCCCTATACGGGCTTGGGGTACGGTATATAAAATACCGCTTGGTCGGGCATTGAATCTTTAATCAAATGAAGGTTAAATCATTGAAATGACCCGTTAAAATTGTCTTGTTTGCTTAAAGCCTTTGGGGGGTTAATGACCATGTCTCGCATATCCTTGGCATCATTTTACGAAATGGCCACGACCTAAGCATGCGGGTGTAGGCGTACACCCATTAGTGCATAAATAAATATTAAGGTATAACCGCCGGTTTTGGGTTTAACCGCTGCGGGACTATACCATGTGGTGTGTCTATTGATCTTTAACCCGGTGTCAACCTGGGCTACTGAACGCATAAGAAACATGTAAATCTTTTACAAGTTTATATTCAAATAATTATCCCAAGTTATATAAATCTTTTTGTGCCATGTGCATTCAAATCAATTTTAAACCTTTTCAAAATGAGTCAGTTAAATTCTATTTACCAGTGTAAACTGACGTATTTTCCCAAAAAGGCTAAGTGCAGGTACTACTCGTAATAGGCTGCCTCTCCTTAGCATCAATAAGAGTCTAGCAAGCTTGGATGCGTTTAAATCTGTTGAACAAGTTTCCTCTTTATTTTGATCCGCCTGTGGATCTGTTTCAACTGTTTGTGATAATTAATATTACAATTTATTCGGTTGAAATAAATCTATCTTTTGCTTCCGCTGTGCATTTAAATATTGTGTTGTTTGACTATGATGATATCAACTACGTCACGATACTCCCCACCGGGCCCACCGGTAATACGTGGAAATATCGGGGTGTGACATACACTAACCTATAACCTGATCCTAATAGAGCTCTAAGGCATTTCTAAAATATGCTACATTGGGTCAGAACTGAAAGTTAAAGCAAAAGTCTACTTTTGCGACTTTCGGTTCCGAACCGAGCTTAAACTGGAAATTGTCGGGTTGAACATGTTTAGACATGTTCTTACATTAATTACCAAGTTATATGAGTGATAAAATAGGTTGCATGGCTTCTACATTGTTAATTATGTGTTTATGCGAAAATTTGCTTTCTGTTGACTTTTTATAATTAACTTTGACCTAGTTAGAGTGGGAATCAGAGGGTGCCCTTTTAAGGGTTTATTACCCACATAATTACCAACTCAAAGCTACTTTTAATTCGAGGATTGACTGGACCATTAGTGATTAGTCACTAAGTCAAACCTTAATTATGACGGTTTGACTTTGGGCCATTAAACTAAGTAAAACTGAATTAAGAGAGGTTAAGGACACTTACAAAGGTCCTAAGCACGACTAATGAACTTAAGGAAACTTGTTTGATGACCAGAGAGCTCCAGAGAATGCCTTGAATGATTTCCAAATGTGCAAGTTCATGTGTTGCAACATAAGGGTCTATATATATGGATTTAGAATGCATGAGATCAATCCAAATAAGTCTACAGATGTTTTATGATGGTCCCAAGTGTCCCTATGCATGAAAAACCATTGGCTCAGCTTCTGGATTTCGAAAACCATGCTCATAAGTCGGTTAAACAGGCTGCACAGGCACCTGTCCTGAATTTTGGTCGCTGGCACTTTTTAGGCGGGCCGCGTAAAAGTTAAAGGACTTTTACGCGGGGCGCGTAAAAGCTGGAAACCGGAAAACAACTTTTAAAGTTGGCAGATTTGATCCCTGGTCCATATTTAACTTAAATAACTTCCATTTATTGCTTTCAGGACCCCCATAGTTAACTTTTAAGGACCCTAAGTCATAAACAAACTTTTTTAAGTCCCCGGTTAGCTTTATGATCACCCGAAAAGCCTTAAATTTCAACATTGACGCTTTTAACCCCTTATATACGAATGTTAGCCTAACTTTCTCATACGTTATCGAAACCTCGTGAAATTTTTATCACTTATTTTAGTGAGCATAATTAATCGTTACAAAGCTTCAGGTTTGCTAAAAGGTCACTTAGAGGTATAAATTAAACATGTTGACACTTTTAACCCTTACGGTTTGTAAACTTTCACTTTCTTCCACAATTGGGTTCGTATGATTCATAATTCATTCGTTTAAGGGTATAAACATCGTGTAGGGTTATTGAAAGGTATATTTATCCATTGCTGACACTTTGAATCCTTTTATACACGTACATTCTTTGTTTGTCAACTTTAGTCCCTCATAAGTAATTTGTTACACGTTTAGAGCTCATGATACGTGTTGATATTATATTGGACATGAAATTTCGAGGTGTTACAAATTTCGTTCCCGGATAGTCCATGACACGGATGGGGGTTAGTTTTTGGTGTTAAGTAGATATGAAATTACTAAAATGCCCTTGTTATTAAAAACCTAAATCCTTCTTTATCTTCTTCTTCTAGATCAGAACCACCATCACCACCACCCAACATTAAAAAATAAAATAGAGCCCACCCCATCATATTCTTCCCCTCTCCAATCTCATATTAAACCTAAACTAGTCCAAAAACAGAGCAAGATGATAAATTTTTTAAAGAAACAGAGGATCCAACATTAAAACTGAGTAAAAACTAAGAATTGAAACGCACCATCTTTATGCAAATTCACAAGAAACCTGTATCATATTGCATTCATTTTTCACCAAGAACATAAGAGCAATTAAGTGACCCCAAGATCAAAAAACAAGACTAGATGGTCAAATGTTTGGTGGGTATGAAATTGAAGAAGAACCCATCTCAGATTGTGCTCTGTTGTTGATAAAAACAAGTTCCAATTGGGTTAAATGAGAGCACAATATCCACCACCATCTCAAATTCTCTAACCACCTGGCCCGAATCTAACACCACCCCCTGTCACTGGTCTGGCATCACCTGCAACTCCGACAACTGCATCACCGGAAAATCGAACCACATGTTCATGTTTTCCGGTTTCTAGATCTCGATCTAGATTTGATGATTCTTTGAATCCTTTTTCAACCACGAACCAGATTTGATCTCAGCGATAGTGTGTCCGGTAACCGAGATAATAACCACCTGAGCTCCGACGACATCCACTAAGGACACTGCCACCACCGTACATTCATCGATAAAACCTGGAAACTGAAATCAGATCCACATTTCACACTTAAAAACTACAATAAAATGGTTGATTTTTTATCACCAATTTCACAGTGGTGTTGGCGGTGGAGATTGGGCTTGTGTTGTGGTGGAGATACTAGTGGTGGGTTGAAGGTGGCGATGGATGTGGTGGTCGGTTGAAGGTGACTGTGACGGTGGAGGTAGTGGTGGTCGGTTGACGGTGGATTTAGGTTGCTTGTTGTTGATAAACCAACTGCAAGCAGAAGCTGCTGACGTCATCAATGGCAGCAGGAAACTATGATGACGAAGAAGATCATCCGCCATTGTTGCAGACCTCAAATCACAACCTTACAGGCCTGCTATAACTATAGATCGTATTCAAACTCAATTAACTTCGAAATATGAACTTATTTTACTTCAATTTCATTCCTGGTATTCGAATCTAATGATTAGGTTTACTGACTTAGGGTTTATAAAGAAGGATTTAGGTTTTTAATATCAAGGGCATTTTAGTAATTTCACATTCACTTAACACCAAAAACTAACCCCCATTCGCGCTAGGGACTATCCGGGAACGAAATTGTAAAAGTTGGGGACTATAGCTGTAATTTTAGAAAGTTAGGGACTAAAGGTGAAAATGGGCAAACCACATGGACTATCTGGGCATTTTTCTCTAAAAAGAGACTAAAGATTCACACAAGTTACAATCAACACCAAACTTTCAATTAGTTAGTTTCTCGTAATCGATAAGGTACTATTTTTACAATCAAGATCTTTTCTATTTTCAGTTTTTAACACCCTATTTTGACAGTAGTTATAGTTTACTAAATGTTATTTATTCAGATGCTAAAAATGGTAGGGAAGTGATTCAAATTGGCACGAAAAGTTATTTAGATGGATGTCATAACATTTAGTATTCTAAAGGGAAAAATGCACCAAAAGGATTAGGTTGGACTCTTTACTACTAAAGTGACATGTGACGATGATCATCGTCTATTGTTGAAATTAATAACAAATATTGATAGATAACTCCAAAAGTCAAAAGGGTTCTTGAGAAGGTGCTCATTGTTTAGGAAGTCTACTTCTCCCTATGTCTTAGCTTTTTTAAGTGGTTTATGGCTTGATTTCTGATTTAATGACACTCTTAAATACATGTTCCAAAGATCTATATTGTTTTTTTCTCTATACTTTATGCATTGGATATTACTCATGAGGTGATAGAACAAGTTATAGAGTAGCGAAGAAACAATCTATGGTTCGTAACTTTGTTTTATATTATATAATGGTTTTATTTTGCTTTTAAGTTTATATTGATTGAAATTGAATGAGGAATATTTGACGCAAGATTTGTTTTCATTGGTACCAATTATATCTCAACTTCATTTGCCTAAACTAATAATCATGTCAACATTGATAATCTACACTAATTCCATGGACTAAGGATGAACACAAGTTGTTCCTGCAAAGATTACAGAAAGTAGGCACAGGAGACTCGATAGGAATTTCAAGAAAATTTGTCAGACTCGCACCCCTACGCAAGTTGTTTTGCCAAAGCAACTTCAATCGTTACCGTCGTAGATCTAGCCTATTTGACAATTACTACGAATTCAGTGAGTCTTAAAATACTAAAACCAATAGTCATGTCGCAGTGGTATCCCTCCCAATAAGGTTAAGGATTCAAGTTCCATGATGGACAACGGTGTGGGTTTAGGATGTCAAAGGCTGAAAGATCAATTTGTGTAGATTGGCTGCGTAATGATGCAATTACTGATAAATATGAGTTCACTAAAATTCAAGGTAATGATACTTTCCTACATGATGATTAGGTTGTTGCAATGAAAATAAAAGAACTATGTAATGAAAATAAGGGTCAACGTGTTATTCAACTATCCATGTCACTACCAAAGTACAACACAAATTTGGCAAAAATGACGATCTTGAACAATGGTGATCAAGTCAATGGCGAGTCAATGAAAACTATCGTTTATCGCCATTTCGACTGCTAACGTGTCTAACAAAAATGGATCTGAATTTTTCTCTATCGTACAACCTTGTATCAGGTAATCTCATGATTCAACAATTGAGATGACATGATAAGTGTTTTTAATGTTAAAATACAGGAAGAGTAAGAATATGTTTTGGATTAACTGTATATCCAGTTCGATTTTTTTCTTAAATAAAAACCGTAATAAAGTTGTGGTTGAATATTTTGAGTAGTATTTGAACTCTTGATTTGAATAAATAAAAAAAAGTTGTTTTCTTTTGGCTATGATGGAATGTAGTTGAAGTCTTTTTTTTCAACATAAATCTATTGTTTTTTTATATCTCAACTTAAACAACATAAATCAAGCCATAAGCCACTTAAACAATTTTACAATAAGTTGAAGATTTTTGGACCCAAAGAGGATTGCATAAATATTTTATTAATGAGATGTTTTGAGAAAAGAAGCAGGTTGTGAGAAAAAAGGTTGGATATTTTGTTTAGCCGCTTAAAGATTTCATGTTGATTAATCCCAATATATTAAATCATGATGGTACTTTTGTTTTTGTAGACAGGAGATACCCGTCGCGAAGCGCGGGAAGTATTTACTAGTTATTACTGTAATTGAGTGAATTGAGAAAAGAAGCAGGTTGTGAGAAAAAAGGTTGGATATTTTGTTTAGCCGCTTAAAGATTTCATGTTGATTAATCCCAATATATTAAATCATGATGGTACTTTTGTTTTTGTAGACAGGAGATACCCGTCGCGAAGCGCGGGAAGTATTTACTAGTTATTACTGTAATTGAGTGAATGTCCTTTAGATTGTAGGATTTATATAGTCATCTTCAAAGTGTGTTCTCTAAGAGGGGGAGCAATCATCCCAGTTTCCCCAATTTTACACGGATGCCACATTAGCATCACATCAGGTTTTCTATATTCTCCCCATTTTTCTTCTGATTTCTTCATTTTGCAAAGAACCATCCTAGAATTCCTCGTTTTTATATTTCAAAATTAATTTAAATATAAAATAATTAATATATATAAACACACACATGTGTATGTGTGTGTGCGCGCACGTGATTGTTGTGTATGTGTATGTGCAATGTTTGTGTATATATGTATTGTGTATATATAGATCTTAGTTTTCAATCTCTAATCTATGCTCACAAATCTGTTATTATTTTGATTATTATTCATTCAAGTTAAAACTTCTCCACTTTTTTTCGAACGCCAATTTCTTTTCATTCTTGTCATCGTGAGACTTGAACCCAAGATCTCTCATCCCATACCCAGGTGTTTAAAGAATTTGTCTTTACCAATAGACCACAACCCCATTGGTAAAAGTTCGCTACTTAAGTTAACAATTGTATGATACACTTTTATAACTACATTCATGTCAACATAATTTAAGATTTTACATTCACAATTTGGTCATTGCTTCTTGATCTGATTTCATTACTATATATAGCATTGTAATTAATCGACAATATATTTTTTTAATGTTTGCCATTTTATGCTAAAACTTTTAAGCATAAGCTAAACCATATAACAAGTTAATTCTCATGTCTTGACCAAGTCTACCAAAATTAGAAACACACATCCCCCATCCAACCATTCAAATCACATATGTTACCATATTCACACATTTTGGTCTCCTTCCACAACCTTATAACCAACAATTTAATCTTATAAAAACACATATAAATAGTCAATAGATTTGTGATCTGAAAATATACATCGAAACAAATAAAGAATGTCGAGCCAAAATCGACAAGCGTTATTAAGCTATGACGCTGACGATGATCAACCACAGGGTCAGGTAACTAAATCACATCTATATACCACAGGTTTATTGGTTTGGAGCTCTAGTCATAAATATTTGAGCCATTGTTTTTCATTCTCTCGCTTTATCCGGTAACAGCTGCGCAGAGAAGATTTTGGCTCGGAACAATCAGAAAATTCTAGTCTAATAAATCAGGTATGAATTTCCTTGAATTCAGAATAACGTATGAGATCAAGTCATTTCAAAAAGTTCATAACTAAAAGGCTTTTATGTTATTTATTTAATAGCATTTTCCATACATGTTGGTTTTTATTATTGTATGCAATGAAAAATGTTATTAACTAGTGGGAATTCTTGCGCGATGTGGCAGGAATTCGGTTTTGGGTCGGTATTGGTTTGGTTTGATTCGTTACCGGAGTGGTATATCGACACTTCTTTTACATCGATTGAAAAATCATAAAAAAGAATACCAACACTGGTTCTAATTATACCCAATATACTACTCGATTTTGAACGTTGTATGATATAACTCAAAAAATAAAGTCGTGTTTTACATTGACGAAAAACAATAAAAACAAATACCGATACCGTTTCTGATAACATTGATACTGGCATCGAAATTGCTCAGTTAGTATTGGTTTGGTTCGTTATGGTTATGATACGTGTACGGTACCGATTCTTCCTATAGCTTATGAAAATAAAATACTTGATTATGAATACAAATTCGTTTTTAATAAAGTTTATGTCAGAACGTCAAAAAATTTAACACGACCATATATTCATGTTTTTGTTTTAGAAAACTTGGTGGACAAAATTTATTATAGAAAAACTAGATTATAAATTTAATTAAATTAAATGCGTATATTATATATAGTATAATAAAAAAACAAAGACAAAAAAACACTAACCCTTTAATAGTGAATTGTGTGTTTGTCAACATTTGCAAAGCAAAATGTTGTTTAGATAATTAAAACTTAATAATTAAAAAACAAATCACTGTTCCTTTAATAGTGAACTAGTTTTTTTATATCGCGCGTTGCGGCGAAACCGAGCAAATGATAATGTAAAACAAACGTGATTTGAAAATAAAGCATGTTGTTTAGAAAGTCAAACCATTAGAACGATTTAGTTTATCATCGTACCGTTTTATGATACCAAATAAATACTTTATTTTGAGTATAACCTCGTTTTAACAAAACTATAATAGAATGTCGGGGAAAGAAATCATGCACAACTACGTACTTAAGTTTTTAGAAAAAAAAAGTTATAAACGTAACTTATTTAAAAAGTATCAAATTAATCGATAAATTAATATATGTTAAAAAAAAGAAAAAAAACGCTTATTAAAAAAGGTAAAGGAAATAGATGTTTAAAAAAAAGAAAAATATGTTATTAAAAGTAAATATAATAATAAGCTATTATAATATATTAAATAATAAAATAATAAAAAACTATGTATTATTATAAAAATAAAGTTACTATTTATCGTCACTCGAAATCAATATATATATAATATAATATAATATAATATATATATAATTGTGTGTAGTCAACATTTGCAAATTCTTGTTTAGATAATGTTACTTTTTCGTGTTATATAACAAACTTTTATTGTATCAGTTGTATTGTTATTAGCAATGATGTGGTGACTACCTTTTGTTTTTTCTTATTACATTAAACGGTAATAATATATAACATTATTAGTTATAATCATATGTCACAAAAACCTCTTGCATGCATCTTACATAATTGTAGCAAAAACAAAAACGTGATCGAAATTTCTTGTTTTGGTACAATGCAGACTGGTGGTTCGATGAAAACAATGACGTATGGAGCGTCAGGCATAGCTACTGGAGCGGCGAGAGGTGCAATGGGGCTAGCCCAAGGTGCCGCAAACCTAGCCCACGGTGCGGCTACTGCTGTTAGGAATACCTGGGGACATAACCCAGAGAGCCACAATTTTCACACACCCCTTCCCAATGGTCAGCCGCGAAACCATAGATACTAACTAATGTGTGAATTAATGGTGAAAGTGAAATTGTTAAGTTTGTTGTAAAATCATTGATTTTAAGTCATACTAATGCAATGACATGATTTTTTGTATGTTTGCCCCACTCCCGATGTATGATGTTTACGGTCTGGTTTGATCGGTTTTATTGATTAAGATTTTTGATGGAACTGCTTACTACGTTTATGAAAATAGACAAACTGAACTGGCAAGGTTGGGTCTGCCGAACCGGCCGCTTTTCAGCATTTGATGGTTTGGATTTGGTGGTTTAACGTTTTGGACAAAAAAAAAATGAAAAGCACAATTTGTATTATATTATCTTTTTAATGGTAAGGATTGTCTATGAATGTAATATAAATACATAACTTTATATACCAAAATGGCAAAAAAAAAATAAAAAACTAAATGTGAAACGGTTAGTCCCAAGTTCTAAACCGTAAATTGTTAAAACCAAACTGCGAATCGGACAATATATATTCTAAATTGGCCGACCTTTTTTGGTTTGGATGGATACACTGATTTTTTGAACTCCCCTAATTTAACAATGATGAGTGGTAATAGTATATTATTGGTTGTCTGAGAAATTAAATAATTATATAGGATAAAGTGTTTGGATATTTGTTCAATTGTCGATTATAATTCAATGTTGCCGTCAAGGTACGACCCAAAGAGTTACACTTTGGGCAACGAACATTTAACGGTGTTTTAATCGTTAATCACCGGATCACGAAATAATAAGCGTAATAAAAGAAACGAGTAATTATTTGGAATAATTACGGAGAGCCGATTTAAACATTATAATTAACATGTTAATTATAATATGTGTGTATAATTATTAATTATTAGATAATTAAAAGAAAACAAGAGATATTGTTATAATTATTATGAGATAATTATATGGAGTTGTGATTAGATTACAACTCTAATGTTGGTTTTAAAAGTTAAAAGATATATATATATATATATATATATATCTTTAATAACTTTTTGCAACAATATAGGCACATGACTCTCTATTATATTAGATATATATATATATAAAAGGGATATATGGAAATTATATATATAAAAGGATTACTAATCAATCTATATATATAACTCTCAAGTTAATATCTGTACGTTGCTTTTGGAAAAAGGATTTTGATTCCTTTGATTGATTTTTCCGAAAAGTCAACAAGAAACAGAAACTATATATACGTGACTTTATTGATATTGTGGAAGACTTCAATATTGCTTTTGATCGGCTGTAACAAAAGGAACATAAAGAAGGAGAAGCAACAATTTACAAACAAGTCATTTGTTTCTTTGATTACGCATAAGGTAAGGTTTTGAACTTTATTTTCTTTAGATTTAGGTTTCGTTTGAAATCGTTTCAAACGAACAAATCAAATTTCGTGGTCAACGATCATCTAGCGAGATCGTTCGTTGAACCAAGGTGTCTTACTTGGTAGTCACGATTCTTTAATTTTATTTTAACCTATTTTGATTGTAATGAGATCACTGGTGGAAACGGTTTAGAACCGAACCTCGTGTACATGTTTTTCGCTGCGTTCAGTTTGTTTGACAAATTGATGAAAATTATTTTCCAAAAGTTACACGAAATTTCCTACAGTGGTATCAGAGCCACCTTACAAATCAAAGTAGGTTTATTTTTGATAAAGTAGTTTATAGAATTGCATGCTTAAAATCGAGTAGATTTGGATAGGATCCTATCACGTATAATAGTTATAGGCAAGTTTGTATTAAGGCCAAAACTAACACTTGTCAAAGTCTTCTTTGAAATAATTTTTGGCCTTAACCTATTTCGTTTAGCTTAATGATCGTACTATGCAAATCTGGGTTTAGAATTTTTTTTTTTTATGACACGCGTACTAAATTAGTTTTTTAGCTACGCGGTTAAATAAATTAAAAAGTTGGAAATATTGAAATAATGATTTTAATATGAAAGCGATATATATTTTTTTATTAAAAAAATAACTCATTAAATTTTTCCAATCGGAAATTTAAACAAACAAAAAAAAGGAAGTTTTTTTTTTGGATTGGATCTTAGATTAAGTGGGAGCACAAAAGGGTTTGTGCTACACTTAATGGGCTCGGTTCACGTTCTTGGGCTCGAACGAACCGAACATATTATGAACCCGGAATTGCATATTTATTTATTTATTTTGCGTTTTGCCATGAGATGTTTATTACGCCATAAAATTAATAACTAATACACGATCATTAAAACGACAATTTTAATAAAAGGTTTATTAAGTATTGGATAGGTAATTAAAATAAACAGTTTATTTTAAAATACAAAAATCAAAATTGGTTTTTCAAAAATTAAAAGTTAATTTGAAAACCGTAATTAATAAACGTTATTAATTAAAATAAATTTGCGACACGACCAACTTAGATTAAATAGGGTATTTAAAATTAATCGGTCGAGTGATTGAAAGGTGTTTCAAGTCGTCACAAATTAAAACGTAAAATTGATTTTTACAAAGGAATTGTATAGCCTATGTTCATGCCATAGGCCGTACAAGTATTTTAAAACGACCCGAACTGGTAATTTTAAAATATAACCCAAACTAAAATCGATATTCTACGCCACCCTGAATTAAGAACACCCGAACTGATCTATCCGAACCCCTGGTGCTAGTGTTTACCCTGCATCCAGGCCTACGGTTTTGGTTAGGGGTAGTTCCGCGATTTCCATGCTTACATGGGCCGGGCTACAGTTCTGATTTGAGGACAAATATCACTTTTGCGACACGAGAGCGAATGTTAGTGTTTACCCTGCATTCGTTTTCTACGGTTGTGTAAATGGGCGTAGTTGGGGTTAACGTACCAATGCTTGACAACACTCGTCATGCGACCCCAAACCGAGAATTGTGTAGTTGACACAATTGGTGATCGTCACCTACCCTTCAATCTATGCCAGTGAAGAGTGCTAAGTCCATTCACTGAGTTATGGGGAGATGGGATCTCATCCTAATTCCTAAAATTTTGTATATCTTGGGTCAAAATTGAATTAGGTTAATGCATGAAAATTACTAATAAAATTTTCTTCTAAATTCTACAGATGTCTACAAACAATTCTGATAACACCAAATTCTCGCTTAAGTCCATCCTTGAAAATGCTAAACTTGATAATTCTAACTTCATGGATTGGTACCGCAACCTGAAAATTGTTCTCAGGGCGGAGAAAAAGGCTTATGTCCTTGAAGGACCAATTCCCGAAGCACCTGCTGCTAATACGGGTGCAGCCCGTAGGACATGGGAAAAACATGTTGATGATTCCCAAGATGTGACATGTCTTATGCTTGCTATGATGATTCCAGAACTTCAGAAGAATCTGGAAAACTTGGGAGCATATGAGATGAGTGAGCAGCTGAAAAACATGTTTCAGCAGCAAGCTCGTCATGAGCGTTTTGAGGTGATGAGATCTCTCATTACATGTCGCATGCAGGAAGGTACTTCGGTCAGTGCTCATGTACTGAAAATGAAGTCTTTCATTGATCAACTGGAGCGTCTGAACGCACCCCTTAGTAATGAGTTAGCTACGGATGTGATCCTTAACTCGCTACCCAATTCATATCATCAGTTCGTAATGAACTATAACATGAATGGGTGGGAAAGAACGATCCCAGAGTTGCATCAGATGCTAAAAACTGCTGAGACAAACATCCCAACTAAGGGCAATCCAGTGCTAGCGATCAGGGAAGGAAGAATAACCAAGAAGAAGCAATCCAAGGGAAAAGGCAAGGCGAGTAAGCAAGACAAGGGCAAAGGCAAAAAGGTTGCCACTCCGAAGGCAAAGCCTCATAAAGATGCCAAGTGTTTTCACTGTGATGAGATCGGGCATTGGAAGAGGAATTGTCCCAAGTACCTGGCTGAGCTGAAGCTTAAGAAGCTGCAGATAGGAGAATCCTCAGGTATACATGTTATTGATCTATTTTCCTTTTCGAGCAAATCTTGGGTGTTTGACACTGGATGTGGTTTTCACATTTGTAATGATTTGCAGGGACTAAAAAGGATTAGGAAGCTGAAGCAGGGTGACTTAGAGCTGCACGTTGGGAACGGGCAGAAAGTTGCTGTGAAGGCAGTTGGAGAATTTGTTCTTGAATTACCTTCTGGATTGTTTATTACTTTAGACAATGTTTTTTATGTTCCTAGTTTGACTAAGAATATTATTTCTGTTTCTGCTTTAAGAGAACAAGGTTTTAATTATGCTTTTGATATTGTTAATGGTAACATTTCTGCATTTTTAAATGGCGTGTTCTATTTTGAGGCTAAGCCTCACAATGGTGTCTATGAAATAGATACTTCTAACAATAGATCAAATAATATAGTATGCTCTCTTTCCTCTAAACGTGTTAAAACTAGCTTTAATCAAACATATCGTTGGCATTGTCGTCTTGGCCATATTAACATCAATCGCATGAGGAAGCTCCAGACCGCAGGGATTCTAGAATCCACGGGTCAGGAGACTTATGATTTATGCGAATGTTGTCTAAGTGGCAAGATGACTAAGGCCCCTTTTACCGGAACTAGTGAAAGGGCCAAAGACCTGTTAGGACTCATACATACTGATGTATGTGGTCCATTCAGGACTATGTCAAGGAACGGGGAAAGATACTTCGTTACATTTACTGATGATTATAGTAGATATGGATATGTTTATCTTATGAAGTTTAAACATGAAACCTTTGAAAAGTTCAAAGAATTCCAAAATGAAGTACAGAATCAACTAGGGAAAACGATTAAGGCACTTCGATCCGATCGAGGTGGTGAATACATTAATCAAGAGTTTGATGAACATCTTAAGAAGTGTGGGATTATATCCCAACTAACTCCACCTGGAACACCACAACTTAATGGTGTGTCTGAGAGGAGAAATCGAACCTTATTAGATATGGTTCGATCAATGATGTGTCGTACAAACTTACCACACTCCTTTTGGAGTTATGCTCTTGAAACTGCTACACGTCTTGTGAATATTGCTCCTACTAAAAAGGTAGAAAAGACACCATATGAGATGTGGCATGGTAAACCACCTAAAGTCTCTTACCTTCGCATATGGGGATGTAACGCTTATGTTACCAGTGAGTCTTCGGACAAACTTGATCCTCGCGGTGAAAAAGTTGTTTTCATTGGATATGCATATCCGGTTGGTTATTATTTCTATAATCCTGCTGAAAATAGAGTTTTCACTAAGCGTCGAGGAACATTCCTAGAGGATGAGCTTATGGCGCGAGGAATTGGAGATAATCTTGTGGATCTTGAGGAAATTCGAGAACCACAAATTAATCAACCAATAGTCAAATCTGCCTCTCAACAAAATATTGTTGAACCTGAACCTGAGAGGATTCAGGAATCTGATGTAACACTAGGCGTCCGCAGAAGTACGAGGGATCGTCATGAACCTAATCGGTATTCACCTGATAGGTACGTCTTGATAATAGATCAAGAAGAGCCCTCAACCTACAAAGCTGCGATTTCAGGTAACGAATCTGAAAAATGGCTCGAAGCCATGGGCGTCGAGATGCAATCCATGTATGACAACCAAGTCTGGGATTTGGTTGAACTTCCTCCCGAATGTCGGACTGTAGGAAGTAAATGGGTTTTCAAGTTGAAAACAGACATGGATGGAAATGTGCAAACCTATAAGGCTCGGTTGGTTGCTAAAGGATTTACTCAGACTCAAGGAGTTGATTATGAGGAAACCTTCTCGCCAGTAGCCATGCTTAAGTCTATTAGGATTCTACTTGCCATAGCCACGTATTATGACTACGAGATATGGCAAATGGATGTCAAAACCGCGTTCCTAAATGGACACCTTACAGAAGATGTCTATATGGAGCAGCCTGAAGGTTTTGTAGATCCTAAGAATCCTAAGAAAGTTTGCAAGTTGAATAAATCCATTTATGGATTGAAACAAGCATCTCGAAGCTGGAATCTTCGTTTTGATCAGAAAATCAAACAATTTGGTTTTATCAAAAATGAAGATGAGCCGTGTGTTTACAAAAAGGCAAGTGGGAGTTCTATTACTTTTCTAATCCTGTATGTAGATGACATACTTCTCATTGGAAACAATATCCCGATGTTGCAGGACGTTAAATCCTGGCTTGGTAAATGTTTCTCAATGAAGGATCTTGGAGAAGCTGCTTATATTCTAGGAATAAAGATTTATAGAGATAGATCTAAGCGGCTACTTGGACTTAGTCAAAGTGCATATATTGATAAGGTCATTCGACGTTTTTCAATGCAAGATTCCAAGAAGGGTCTCTTGCCAATGGCAAGTGGAACCGTACTGAATAGTGATCAGTGTCCCAAATTGGACAAAGATAAAGAGGATATGAAAAAGGTTCCATATGCCTCTGCTATCGGTTCCATCATGTATGCCATGTTATGTACTAGACCGGACGTATCGTTTGCTCTGAGCTTGACTAGCAGATATCAACAGAATCCTGGTAAAAGTCACTGGATTGCTGTGAAAAATATCCTAAAGTACTTAAAAAGAACTAAGGATATGTTTCTGATATTTGGCGGTTTGGAAGAAGAGCTGAAAGTAAAATGTTACACTGACGCAAGCTTCCAAACGGATCGTGACGATTCACGATCTCAGACAGGCTATGTTTTTACTTTAAATGGTGGTGCTATAACTTGGAAGAGTTCTAAGCAAAGCGTGGTGGCCCAGTCGACCACTGAATCAGAATATATAGCGGCTTCAGAAGCTGCTAAGGAGGCTGTTTGGATGAAAAAGTTCATTGCTGATCTCGAAGTTATACCAAGCATACAGAAGCCTATCGAGATATTTTGCGACAATACAGGTGCAATTGCTCAGGCAAAAGAACCAAGGTCGCATCACAGCACGAAGCATATTCTCAGAAAATTCCATTACATACGGGAAGTTTTGGAAAGAGGAGACATCGTAGTAGAGAAAATTGATACTGATCAGAATCTAGCGGACCCGTTTACTAAGCCTATACCTCAAGTGAGACACGAGAAGCATGCTGATTGTATAGGTCTTAGATATGCTAGACAGTGGGTCTGATTTTGTAATTTAGTAATTTGGTGCATTTTGAACTGTAAACGGTATTTTATGTTTATTTGAATTTAATGGTTGAATGTCTTTTAAACTATTATATTTGTGTTCAAATATTAGTACGTTAAGTATCTATGAATATTGTATTCTAAAATGTCCGTAGTCTATCAGATTCGTGAGAACCAATCTGGTAAAAGACTATTGTGAATTAGATGGTTGATCCATATCATGGATACTCAAAGTGTTGAGAACCATATTCACTGATATGATTAGTTGAATCATATTGGGCGTAACTCGTTTCAAAATGATCTTCATGGATCTTAGTCATAAGACATTTTGAATAGGTACGATCATTGTATCCTTAGACCTGCGGTACATACTAGAACTAACTTAAATGAATGGTTGCTCTTTGATTCTATCTAACGCTGTACGTAACTGGCAGTAATAAGGATAGTTTTGGGAATGATCTGAAGTTTAGTGGGAGTTGTTTGTAGCCAAAGGGATCTGTGCTTCTATACTTAGGAGAGGAACACTCTGGCGCCTTTCGTTGGTTTGAACTGGTGTGAACGCGTGGCCACGCTCGAACTAGTAATAGTTTGATAAACCACTTCAAATCAGGAACGAAATTAGAAATGGTTGAATAATATATGAGAATGAATTGGATCCATGTCTCATGTTCAACAAGTGTTCAATACAGAGGGATAAATGAGTCGATAACCAGGGCTATAGCATTTGCATAACCAAAGGTTTGATTAGTGCAAAGAATTAGTTGACATAAATTTGTCATACCTTGCCGGGGGCAATATGATGCAGCTAGGCACCCACTATTGTCTACATTGAAACTTAATCGACCAATCGACCAAGTGGGAGATTGTTGGATATTTGTTCAATTGTCGATTATAATTCAATGTTGCCGTCAAGGTACGACCCAAAGAGTTACACTTTGGGCAACGAACATTTAACGGTGTTTTAATCGTTAATCACCGGATCACGAAATAATAAGCGTAATAAAAGAAACGAGTAATTATTTGGAATAATTACGGAGAGCCGATTTAAACATTATAATTAACATGTTAATTATAATATGTGTGTATAATTATTAATTATTAGATAATTAAAAGAAAACAAGAGATATTGTTATAATTATTATGAGATAATTATATGGAGTTGTGATTAGATTACAACTCTAATGTTGGTTTTAAAAGTTAAAAGATATATATATATATATATATATATATCTTTAATAACTTTTTGCAACAATATAGGCACATGACTCTCTATTATATTAGATATATATATATATAAAAGGGATATATGGAAATTATATATATAAAAGGATTACTAATCAATCTATATATATAACTCTCAAGTTAATATCTGTACGTTGCTTTTGGAAAAAGGATTTTGATTCCTTTGATTGATTTTTCCGAAAAGTCAACAAGAAACAGAAACTATATATACGTGACTTTATTGATATTGTGGAAGACTTCAATATTGCTTTTGATCGGCTGTAACAAAAGGAACATAAAGAAGGAGAAGCAACAATTTACAAACAAGTCATTTGTTTCTTTGATTACGCATAAGGTAAGGTTTTGAACTTTATTTTCTTTAGATTTAGGTTTCGTTTGAAATCGTTTCAAACGAACAAATCAAATTTCGTGGTCAACGATCATCTAGCGAGATCGTTCGTTGAACCAAGGTGTCTTACTTGGTAGTCACGATTCTTTAATTTTATTTTAACCTATTTTGATTGTAATGAGATCACTGGTGGAAACGGTTTAGAACCGAACCTCGTGTACATGTTTTCCGCTGCGTTCAGTTTGTTTGACAAATTGATGAAAATTATTTTCCAAAAGTTACACGAAATTTCCTACATAAAGTTGTTCTACAAATGCTCCTAAAAATAAAAAAGTGTATAAAGATACAATGGATCGCAAAATATAACATAATGTCGATTAAAATATAACACAATGCCGAAAAATATAACACCATGTCGAAGAAAAAAGGGACACAATGAGTCACAAAAAAGACAAAATGACGCAAATATAGAAAAAACACAATGATGTAAACAAAAATTCTAAAATCTACAAGCTAACATCTAAAAACAAAAACTTAAAATCTCACATCGTAGAGTTCGATGAGACGGTTCCACTGCCGCTTAAATAAGGTCAATCGGAGTCCGTTTGATACCCTTCTTACGACTTCTTATTTTTAGAAGACTTTGTATTTGATCATAGCCCTAATTATATAAACTATAAACAAAATAGCTTAAACTATTTTTCTTTTATAATAAATATAAACAAAATAGTTTGAATTATATTTCTTTTATAATAAAAGGGCGTCTTACAAAATTGGAATACAAATCTCTCAAAACTAAATCAATAGTGAATATATAGTTATTTACTCTTAGATGTTAATTTCAAACAAATTATTACCTCTATTGTTATCAAGCGAGGTACCATGTGTAGTGTGGTCTACATCCACTGATCCACATGTCGGAAGCCTCCGCCACCTTGATGTCACCGTGCCGCGTCGCAAGCCCTTTGCCCCTTCATGTATTGTTACAACAACGTCTTTTTCTCCACGCCCCATCAACGCGGTGTTCATGTCCCATCCACGCCCATTTCCTACAAAAGTGGTGCCACCTGCACCCATTTTCTGCAAAAGTGATGCCACCTGCGTGCTGACTTAGATTCCTCCACGCTCCTAGGCTTGAAGTGCTACGGATAGTCTGGATAAATTTCGTATATCCACCTTTATTGTAAAAATTTCCAGCTTCACCTTAAAGTACAATATCCGACTCACTTCTGACTGAAATGTTTAAATATTAGGGTACACGGTATCATGTCGGGGACTTTGATCAGGGAGGGTGGTTGCCGCACGGGGAAGGGGTGCCGGCTTCAAATCGGTGAGCGGGGACAGGGTTCTTCGGTAGAGTATACACCGATCGGGAAGGAGGAGAGAGGGGGGTTTAATGGTGGGTCCTAACCTCTTTCAACCAATCACAATTTTTTTTTACCACTCTTCATGTGTTTGAACCATTGTCAGTGATTGAGTTCAAAATGGGACGTGAAATGAGGATTTGACATTGCATGATATTATTGGCTAGAAATAACTCAAACACCCTAAAGTGATTGAACGATACCCTCCACCCTTATATAATCGGTCAGGTGGTATATTTTTGAATTTTGACATTCATTTCATCGTTATAGAGATGGTATTTTTACTATATTGTTTGTCATGGATATGTATAAATATGCCTAAACAGACAAATTTATGATTTTCATATAATCAATATATCACAACTGTAATTACTATCGATGTAAATTACAAATTATATGAACACTAAAATAAACCCGAAAAACGTTTCAAACTGACACAACATACACATGAAAGCAAATGGAGCGGGTTTAAATTATACTTAAATGAAACGAATCAAGTGGGTTGAACAATAGAATAGACATCTATTGATTCATGTTTTATAACACGAGATACGTTTAGAAGTAGACGATTTAAACGCCAACCAAAAAAAGAAATATACATAGGTAATTTGGGTCGACATTTACAATCCAATCACTACAGCCAGATGAAACATGATTCGGATATCATACAATTCCAGAACAACATTAATGAACCAAAAGTTGCAACCCACAAGGTGGATCATCAAAAACTAAGAACCTTTTCTGCTACGGCTGCTAGAACCAGAAACCGATCTCACGTTGTTGGACTCAAACGGGCTGTACAAATCCTTTGGACTTCCTCCTCCATGAGATGAAACGTTTCGTGGCGAATTTGAACTTGAACTTGAATCTACGCCTCGTGTGCTTTCCTTTTCCAGAATTTTAGCTTCACTTGCAAGCATACCCAGCTGGTTCACAAATAAAATAAACATTTTTTGCTAGAGCTGGTTAGGTAGTAACCACTAAGTCGGTTAATGGATAACCATAACCATAACCGATTGGTTGGTTATGACGGTTTTGGTTGATCAGTTTTAAAGGTTATAGCGGGTCGATTATGGGTGGTTAACCGTTAATTTAGGCCTAGCTAAAAATAGCTCAATTTTTTTTAACATGGAATAGATTGTTATTACATATTTATATATATTAGCATATTACATAGTATAAAAATAAATATAATTTATAATATTAATACCGAATATTTAAACAAAGTGATATGATATATTCCATAAATTCATATAAACATTCAACAAAAACAAAATGAAATAACCCTCAAGTACTAAAAACGTTCAACCAAAAACATCAAATATTAAAAAATGGTGAAAAGTCCTAAATCCGACAAAGATTTTACTACATGTCAGCTTGGTTCGGTTATGGTGGGTATGAAAACATTAACAACCATAACCGACCCACTACTTTCGGTTTTCAGAAAACCATTGACCAACCCACCGGTTTTTTATTTGGTTCAGTTTTTTTCGGTTCGGTTTTGTCGGTTATTTGCACATCCCTAATAATAAGCAAATCACACATGAAACAGTATGCTTTCATACCCGGATTTCATTCTCTTTTATACGGTCCTGAAGAGCGTTTATGGCAGGACTTAAGCTGCAAATCAAAGTTTAATTTCTATAAAAACTAATGTTTTATTTCTTAAAGAATAAAAAGGGTTGTGATTTCTTACCAATATTCCATTAATTTGCAGATAGAAGCTTGATAGGTTGATGTATGATGAATGAAAGACAGCGGATGGACTTTCCCGTCCCTGCATTTAACAAATGAATAATCATCATATACTAGAATTATGACTCGCGCCGCGCGCTGCAGCGGCAACGTCGCGTTTGTGACTTCGTTACACGCGTAACGATAATGACATTAACGTGTAGTGCACGCACAAGACAGCGTTTTTAACTTTGTTACACACGTTACGTTTGTGACGTTATTGTCATTAAACATAGGGAAAAAAGAGTATGTCTTGAACGTTATGGTGTAAAGTTGTAAAAGTAATTTAGACCACAGTTATCGATAGCGAATAGCGACAAGGTACCTATATGCTACGTAGCGATAGCGATGAAATAGTGCCCGTTATTTCGTGTTTAGCGATAAGGTAGTTAAAATTTTAAGAAATAAAAAATAGCTATCTGTAATTTTTTTTATATATATAAAATGTTACTTTTATACCTTTTAATGTATAAATTTAGAAGTTTAAGGACCAAATGTAAGCTAGTGAAAATAGGGGGGGCGTTTAAATTTTAAAAATACACAAACTAATTTTACACTTTTATGTAATTTTTTACAAGTTTTAGAGACTAAATGTAAACTAATGAAAGATAGAGGGGTTAAATGTTAAAATCCATAAAGTTATTTAACCCTAAAAAAACTAAAACGCAAGAAAACGCAGCCGCTCTTCTTTCTCCTATTTTCCAGCAAGTTTCCGGCAGAAATTGCAGGTTTCCAGCCGGAATTCGTCGCTGGAATCCGTTACAATCACGCTATTCAGTCGCTACATAACAGATTGCGAGACCTTGGCGCTTCGCTACAAAGCGCGCGATAGCGAACACTTCTGCGTTATCGATAACTATGATTTAGACATTAATGTAGTTAGGTACATATAAAAAAAAAGTATAATAATGTGTCACACGTTGCAGTGTGCCAGTGTAAAGTCGTAAAAGTAATTTAAACAAAAGGAGGTGTAAAGTTATTAAGTAGATAATCTATACAAAAGGAGGTGCAAAGTTATTAAGTAGAAAAGGTTGAAGGTGTAAAGTTATTAAGTAGAAAAGGTTAGAAGGTCAAAGTTGTCAATTACTAAAAGTTAGAAGTGAGCGTGTAACTTACTTAAAGAGTTGAAGATGAGGGTTAATAGTGTTTCATGTCAAAAATTGAAGGGTGTAAAGTGTAAAGACTTGAAAGTGTAGGGGCCTTTTTTGTTGGTTCAAAACTTTGAGGATGTGAAATGAAAAAGTCAAAAACTTGAGGGTTAAAAGAGAAAGGTCTCCACCGACGTTTCTCTTTAATAGTATATTTAATTAATATAATAATAAAGGTTGACCCAAATCCTATTTAGCCAACATTTTGTACCCAAATCAACACATTTGTAAGCACATGGGTTGAAATTGCTATGATAAAGTATGAGAGGTACCTCATGTTTTGTAAAATTGCTTGATGGTATGCCGTTTTTTCCTCCTCGTACAATACGGATTGTAAATCGGTGAATGATTTAAGAGGGGATTCAAGATTGAGAAGAGACAAAGTTGGCAAAACATGAAGCGGGACTTCTTTCCTCACGTATTCTGCACCGCTGCCAAAAACAAAAAGTCGTTTGTGTTATGGACATGATATACAAACACACCAGTGAAAAACAAAACATGTTTTCATAAATGGGTGGGTTGAAAAAATATTTTGAAAAAAAAAAGTATGAACATTCGTGTACCTCATTTCCAAATTGGAACGGTGCATGGCCTCTTGCATACTGTCAGACATATCCATGGGATCAATATCGACTATTGAAGTTTCTATGTTGCTAGCAGGGTAGTTTCTTCCACTATAGTTGGAATCAGCATTCGCAAAAAACCCCTTTAGAGCAGAAGACTTTACTCCACCCTAAAAGTTTATATAAATCAACATGAATATAGATAAAAGAATAATATAAATAAAAACAGAGGATCTATAACTATAAGCCAATAAAGTATGTTCTTAGAGCAACATGAATATAGATTTAAATGTTTTTTTTTTTCCAACTAAAAGATATTTTTTATTTTCGTATACGATGATTACTATCTAATCTTTTTGTTAGTTGAATTATTGTAACATGTAATGTAAACATAACTTTGCATATTTCTATAACTTAAACTTCAGGTATTTATACAGATATTTTGTTTCTCATTAACTTAAACTATCGGAAGGTACATTATTCAAAGTTAAAATATTCTGTCACTTACCGAACGTTCAGCAAACAATTTGTGAACCATTCGGTGCCTCAGTGGGTTGTTCGTTTATGTTTGTTCGAACTATGGGCCCAAGCCCCCAATTGTTAATAAGTTGTATGAACTATCCAGAAAGTTTTTTTTTTTTTTTTTTTACAAAATATACCTTTGAAGCTGCAGCAGCTCTGGAATCGCCAGTGTCAAGTTCTATACCTTCTACCCTTGTTGATCCAGAAGTAGTGAGTGAATTATCTGTGCTTAACGATGACTCTAGATCTATAACTGAACTTTTACTTATAGGAGATACAGGAACAGCTCGTAACGCGTTACTTTGTTTTCCATCTAGGGACTGGAATGCTGTAACTTGTATTCTTCCAACCTGATATACTTGCAAACATGTCCAAAATTATTTCTCCTTTCTAGCCAATAAACACCAACAGTTTCCATACACTATACATGTAAGCACATATGTTACTCTAACAAATGACGAGAAATGTCAATAAGTTATTATCATTATAATGATTTCTTAAGTAATAGGTTAGAAATTATTTCAATATAGATGTAGACATGTAGTTAAATAGAGAACCTTGTGTTGATCTTCATTGAAACATGAAAAAATCAATCCGATAAACCCAGAATCTAGAAGTTGATACATAGCCTGAGTCCGTACATCTGCAGAAACAATCGAAACAATGATACACATTGATTAAGAGTAAAAAAAAAGATATATATTAACATAATAACATTAACCCCAAATATGGTACAGTGTATGGATAAAAATTATTCATTATCAAAAGTTTAACATAGAAATACCATTAATCTATTCAATTCTCTGACTTGTAATAAGACGTCGAATTTTCTCTTATAACTCTTGTTTTTAGACTAGTGGCAATATATTGGGATATGTGTATATATTCAGTATTCTGACTCACAATAAAACTAAAAATTTCCACTTACCAACATGAGAAGGAAGGACGGTAATATGAGGATGTGAATGATACCAGCCAATCACTCTTGTAGTTCTTCCAGTTTCAGCAGTCATTTTGTGTTATGGAGTTAATTAAACAAATACAAGCATTTCACAAATACATATATAGGTACAGAAAAATGTATATGAATATACCCCTCATGCGCTCTGATAGACAAAGTTTCCCCATTGCATTCATCCAAAGTTTGTTAAAATGTTTAAATGAGACTACTATGAATGTGGAAGGGGGCGTAAAGAGTCAAAGAAAATGAAGTTTTTAGTACCAATAACTATAAGTAAGTTTATATAAAGGATATCTCAGCCTGAACTGATGCAGCGGTCAACTGCTCAGGGTTCGTCTCAACACGGTCCTTCTGCCTATCGGACCGCGGTTGTGGCAATGCTCCCCAAATTAAAGCAGTCACACCGTTCTTCGAATGCTGAAATTGCAACATTTTCACATGAGAAACTAACCACGCATCATTTCAGCAAGTATACAATTCAACACAAATTGCTTATCTGATAATACACCATATAAAACACAAATTCCTCCAATTACAGAACAACCACACATCAAGTGGACCATTAGAAACATAACGCATCTTCCTAATCATACACACACCACATAATCACATTCAAAAAAATAACTACACAAAAATCCTCAATCAAATGTGATTTCAATCACACAAAGCAATGGCGATCATTCTAAGCCCTAAAAACGGTTCTACACAACTAAAAATAAAAAAAATAAAAAAAAAAAAACTGAAAAAGGATAACAACCTCACATCAGGTAGACCATTAGAAACATAATTCATCCTCCAAATCATATACACACCACATAATCACATTCCAGCAAGCAACTACACAAAAATCCTCAATCGAATCCAATTTCAAACACAAAACCAATGGCGATCATTCTAAACCCTAAAAACGGTTCTACACACCTACAAACCAAAAACAACAACCTCACATCAGATGAATCATTAGAAACACAAGTCATCTTCCTAATCATACACACACCACATAATCACATTCTGTTTAATACGCATCACATTCTAGCAAATAACTACACAAAATCTCCAACCGAATGTGATTTCAATCGCACAAAGCATGAAAGCAATAGCGGTAATTCTAAACCCTAAAAACAGTTCAACACACCTAAAAACCAAAAACAACAACAACCTCACATGAGGCGAATCATTAGAAACACAATTCATCTTCCTAATAATACACACACCACATAATCACATTCCAGCAACTAACTACACATAGATCCTCAAATCAAATCCAATTTCAATCACAAAAACCAATGACAATCATTCGAAACCAATCAAAACGTATAAACAACCTAAAAACCCTAACATGTACACACCACATGATTACATTTTCACATGAGAAAGTAACCACACATCATTTTAGCAAGTATACAATTCAACACTAATTGCTTATCTGATAACACACCCTGTAAAACACAAATCCGTCCAATTACAGAACAACCACACATCAGGTGGACCATTAGAAACATAATTCATCTTCCTAATCATATACCACCACATAATCATATTCTGGCAAATAAGTAATAAGTACACAAAAATACTAAATCGGATGCGATTTCAATCGCACAAAGCAATGGTGGTAATTCTAAACCCTATAAACGGTTCTACACAGCTGAAAAGAAAAAAGAACAACAACCTCACATTAGGCAGATCATTAGAAACATAATTCATCATCCTAATCCTAATCATACACACACAACACAACATAATCACAAAAACCAATGGCAGTCACTCTAAACCAATCAAAACGTATAAACAACCTAAAACCCCAATAAAACGGCTCTACACAACTAAAAACAAAAAAGGATAACCTCACATCAGACGGATCGTTAGAAACATAATTCATGTTCCTAATCATACACACACCACTTAATCACATTCCAGCAACTAACTACACAAAAATCCTCAATCGAATCCAATTTCATCACACAAACCAATGGTGGTAACTCTAAACCCTAAAAACCAAAAACAACAACCTCACATCATGTTAACCATTAAAAATTTTAACTCATCTTCCTAATCACATACACACACAACATAATCACATTCCAGCAAATAACTACACAAAAAATCCTCAAATCAAATCCAATTTCAACCACACAAACCAATGACAGTCATTCTAAACCAATCAAAACGTATAAACAACCTAAAAACCCTAAAAAACAGTTCTACATGCCTAAAAACAAGCAATCTAAACGTATAAACAACTAACAAGCCCTAGAAAACAGTTGTACAAACCTAAAAACAATCAATAACAACATACAACCTGAATATCACCGAGAAGAAGCCCCATGATTTCTTCAGTTTCGGTAGACAATGCATGAGTGAGGCACGTTAACCACACATCCTCCGCCATTTTCACACTCGTAAGCGACATTTTTAACGGCGTTTGAAATCCTCCGGTGAGTTTTAACGGCGGCAAACGGTGGATTTGCCGGTGGCCGGAAAAGGTTAGGTCCGATCGGAGCGAAAGCAGATCGACGGTTGGAGATTTCGGCGATGACTTTAGGGAACTCGTGAAGAGGGTGTTATGTGCTGTAGGTGGTTGTAGATTGTTACGGTGGAGATGTTAACGGATGCCGTTTGTTTTGTTGTTTCCGTAACGGTCAACGGTTAGTGATGACTTAGGGTCTGTTTGGTATGAGGTAATGGAATGGATGGGGTAATGGAATGGACGAGGTAATGGAATGGATGAGGTAATGAAATTGATCATTACCATCCCATGTCTTGTTTGGTTACCATGTAAAAGGGGGGAGGGATTGAATGATTTTGAGGGAATGGAATGCATTTTTGAATGGGCGATTCCATTCCATCGACCAACCAAACACTCTTTTCTTCATTCCTCCCAATCGTCCATTCCATTTCACCTCTCATTTCTGCATACCAAACGCTACCTTAATGTTTTGTGTGGTGTGATATGGAGGTTTTGGTTTAGATCAAAATTGAAATTAAGTGTGGGCGGGGTGTACTCGGGTACTTTGCCCGAGTATTGTCTGGATTCACTCGGTACATAACCGTCACCAAATCAGGTATGTAAGTCATTGAATGGTTGCGGATGAAAGGAGATGTGAGAGATGTAAATGTGGGTGGAGAGGTGAGAGAAACTTTGCGGGTATAGTTGGTGGTCACGTGTTCCAGAGCTTGCAGATGTGGTACTCAGGTTGTTGGATTTTTACGGTGAACACCCAACCCGCCTTAATAGTAGGTTTATTTTTTATTTGCTTTGTATTTTGTTAAAAATATAGCTTTGTAATTTTGTATACGTTTAAAGTTTACTTTATCTATTCTATATATTTTTACAATAAACTATTATTTTTTTATAGTTTATGTATTTTTTATTTATTCATTATTAATAATTTATAAAGGAGGAGCTATAAAAAGTCGAGTTGCTCGTGAGTTATTCAGTATCGGATTACTAAAAGCTCGTATGGAACCAATATAAACGAACTTGAGCATAACTCAGAAATTTGAGCTCATGACTTAATAGATGAGTTCGTAACTTTAATAGGCTCAGAATAAACGCAGTATTTACAAGAATATAATAATATTATTAATATATTATGTGATTACATGATAGATACTATTATATATATCTAGTCCCGGAAAATCTATTAGTATTATATATTATATATTAAAACCTTATAAATAACCAACAAGTTTATGCATATAGTAGTTGTAAAATTGGTTTTGGGAGTTTTTCAAAAAAAAAATGGATTTTTTATTTCTAACCCTAAAGTTTCAAGCTTTGGCAAGTTAAGTTTAAAGTTTAATCTTTGTTTCCCTTTTAACCCTAAAGTTTTAATCTTTGACAATTTAAGTTTAAAGTTTTAATCTTTGTTAATTTAACCCCTTTGATTAATTTGATTTTTCACTTCTAATTCAAAAGTTTCCATCTTATACAATTTAATCCCTTTCATTAACTTGATTTTTCATTTCTAATTCAAAAGTTTCCATCTTTTGCGATTTAACCACTTTGATTTTTTTTACTTATGTGTTGTAATCTTGGCTTTGATTTTTTTACAAATCTATCCTCACAACTTTTTTTACTTTCAACTTTGGTCCTTTATAATTTTCATTTTCAACAAATTTTTCGCTTTATGCTTTGGTTTTTACGTTTCGTTCTAAATTTTGCGAGTTAACACGACGCAACGTGCGTGTGTGGGTGAACGTTTTTACATCGTCTATTTTTTCCCGTTTGACAGGTTCAACATAACGTGTGCGTCCTAAATCGACTTAGTTATAACTAAAGAATCCCCGCCGCATTGCGGCGGGTCGTAATTCTAGTTATTTTATAAAACATAATTGATGGATTGGTCGTACATCTTTCTGATAACCAGTTATTACGATTCAGTTTTTAGTTCTTGGGATATTTGAAATTACCGGACTAAACCGACGTGTTAACAAAAACTATGTTGTAACCGAACCAAGTTGACCGAATAAAATTAAACAGAACCTTATAATAGAAACAGTAGAAAATGAATAATAAACTTTTTTTAAATTTTAATCTAATGTTAGGGTGAATCATAATCTTGTTGAGAGATATGTATTATTCTGGTCCAATTTGATTAAAGGGTTGTTGGTTTACCTCTTACTAGTACAGAGTGTTTGTTTCACGAGCAGATGTCTGAATGATTCAGACATTGGCCTCTGAATGGTTAAGATTTATACAGAGTCTGAATGGTTAAGACCTTAATCTGAATTGGTCAGACATTTGCCTCTGAACGGTTAAGCATTATACAGGCTCTTAATGGTTCAGATCTCTTACTGGTTCAGCACTTAATAGTTCAGACATCTTACTGGTTCAGCACTTTGCCAAAGAGCCTCTAATTGTTAAAGAGGGTAATATCGAAGCGGTCCATACCCGTATTCATTAACTGAACAAAATAACTCAGAACATTGGTCAACACATGAGTTTGGTGTGATTTGAATCAAACCATTAAAAGTGAACAACTCTAAATTTAATTCCACTAACTGTTCCAAATGATTTTTTTTTCTTTTAATTAAGTGATCGTATAGGGTTAAGAATTTTTATGAGTTTGATTTTTTTATCGTTTAAGTGAAATAACTTTTACTATATCTTAGAAAATAATGAATCATGTAACTGTTATACTAAAGTTACTGAAAGGACTAATAGTTGTGTACTTATGTTTAACATTTCATTGTGATTAACACTTTATGTTTGTATTTGATGATAATCAAATAACTATTATGTGATTGACAATTAGTTAATTAGAAGTACTTTTTATCAATCTGTTTATATTGATTTGTTTTTCCAACTAGATGGTAATACTCTTTATACACACCATATTCTTCACCAAATGAATATTTAATAAACCTTAATTGCCCAATTATTAGATTTTAGACACCAGTTGCACATAATGAAGCAAGCAATAGACAACTTGGTTTATTGACTCAGCTCGACTGCTCGAGTAGGTTTGCCGTCCTAAGTAAAGTTATGTATAATTAAATGTGATGCTCGACATGGTCCTCGAGTGCCTTCTTTTCTTGCATGAAATGTGTAAAAAAATTGCATAAATTTTCAAAATTATTGATGCTTTGTTTTTGCCGGAAGACTACTGAGCCATAGATGTGTACGTTCATAAGTTCATTTTGAAGGCACATCACCGTACTATAGGGTGAGGATAATATAGTATTATGATGGTTTGGTGTACATATATGTCTACAATATCTTTGTGATGATTGCCCATCTCATATGTATTGCGATTAGTAGATGTGCCTCGTGCTATGTATGGTAACCTAGATATGATACGTAACGTGGATTTGGAAGATGGGTATGTGAGATAGTTTGGATATGATATCCGGTAATCCACATCTGTAGAATGGTTGATCAAAGTTTTCTCAATAAAGAGGTGTAACATCCCATTATCGGACATTATAATTAACGATATTTAAGTGAAGGAATTTTTATACATTGAATTAGTAATTAAGTATGTTTATTTATTTAAATTAAGTGTTATTATAAACTTGTGATTGAGTTCTTAGAGTATAATGTTGGGTAGTAAGTTTTTGTATTTAGAATATAGGGATACGTGGAGCCTTAAATGTGTAAATCATATTAGAATACTTAAAGTTAATCAAAAAAGGGAGAAATTCCTATGTTATCAAATTTTGAAGGTTAAATGTGTGCGTGCTGCTTAGAGAGAAAACAAGAGAAAGAAGAGAAAAAGTTAGTATTCTTGCAATTTTGAGATAGAAATTAAGAGATTTAGTAATACTCGTCAACCTTTAGTAAAGAACAAACAAGGTATGTGTTAGGGCTGGATTTTTATAGGTGATCCTTACACATGATCCTAACCAGTGATCCTTGTTTCTTTGGCAGACAGTGATCCTCAGCAGAACTTCAGGATCAGGATCATGGGACATTATGGTGATCCTCATACTAACGGCCACTTCCGCTTAATATCATATTGTTTTGCAGGAACATCTAGCAGGATATGCTCTAGACATCATGATCCAGGAACGCGTCTTCACAAATATGGCAAGAGCTTAATCGAAGAAAGACGTTGCACAGGATATGGAAACTAGGCTTGATTCATGGGCAGCAATTTAGGCTAGATTATCTTTATTTCTAAAGGGGTAATGAGCTGATATTTAGTCATTTTACCTAAAATAAGTCACCCACACATGTATAAATACCCATCTTCCTCATTCGGAAGAGGACACACGACATACGACACAACTCTCAAACACTTAGACACTCAGTGATCCTTGTACTCAGCTCATTACTATCCGAAGTTGTAACCACATTTTTATTATATTGAAGTTGGTGATCGGTAGTTGCCATCACCCGAGGTTTTTTATGCCGGAGATCATATATTGATCAAGGGCTTTTTCCTCGTATAAATCATCGTGTCTTTGCATCTTTATCACAGAAGTGATCCTTTATTTTCATAATTAACCAAGCATCATACCCCGTTTTCATAAAGTTTGGTTACATTATCCTTGTGTGATTTTTGACCAAAACAGTTTGGCGCCCACCGTGGGGCAATTGGTGCTTCATTCATAAGAAAATCTTTTGTTCGAAATCATCTCAGAGAGTAACATGGCTTCATCATTGAAGAACACGTCCACAGCGATGTCTGCGGTCACTTCATCACGGATCACCTTGCCTCCTCCACCGGCAGGATCTCAGAGAAATACTGAGAAGAGATCAACTCCCACTTCCTCTAAACCTCTATCTTCTTCTGCTATGAATTCTTCTATTCCCAGTACTAGTGATGTATTTGCTTTAATTTTGCAGATGAAGGATCGTATGCAGCGGCAAGATGAAACTAACGAAAGGATCCTCAGGGAAATTGGAGATCTCAAAAGACAAAAGAAAGCGGCAGAGGATCATTCTCCACTGATGCCCAAATCCTTGAGCTTTGATACTCCAATGATCACTTCCCAGCCATCAGGGATCCCGGACGTGCAAATTATAGGGGAGTCAAGAGGATCACATCTCAACTCGGCAGCAATGACTCAGACATCAGGCTCACATTTTCAGCCCGTAGGATCCTATCCTCAGTACATGGGATCCTTCAGGAATTCGGGAGCCTATCCGGAGACACAGCAGTTTCCAGGATCCTACTTTGTTCCAGGATCATCCCAGGTTCAAGGATCCTCCTTTGTTCCAGGATCATCCCAGGTTCAAGGATCCTCCTTTGTTCCAGGATCATCCCAGGTTCAAGGATCCTCCTTCGTTCCAGGATCATCCCAGGTTCAAGAATCCTCCTTCGTTCCAGGATCATCCCAGATACCAGGATCCTTACAGATGCCAGGATCCCTAAAAAGTTTGCAAACAGGGAGTCTAGATGTCCATCAAGGGGACTTCATTCCAATGCAGACCATTGCTTCCACTGGTCCCTCGGTTGTTCCAGAATCCCAGCAATATGGATTCCCTAACTTGAACCCAATGGGAGGTAACACTTTAAATAATTATCCTACTACTAACCTTGGATTCATGCAGGATACAGGTACCAATCATGCTATGGCCAGGGAATTACAGAAACTAAAGGACATGATCTCAAGTGTTCCAGGGGTAGTCAAGCCTATCCCAGAGATTGCGGATGGAAGCCACAAGGTATCCCGTTTTGCACCACCAATTTGTGATGCAGAGGTACCCAAAAGGTTCCATATCCCTACCATGAAGCTGTATGATGGCACAACGGATCCAGAGGAGCATATAGCACAATACAGGGAGAGGATGGAGATCAACCCTATCCCAGAAAAATTGAAGGAAGCATGCCTATGTAAAGGATTTGGATCCACTCTTACTGGATCAGCTCTTAAGTGGCTGCTAAGTCTTCCCCCTTACTCTATTACTTCATTTGCCAATTTAGTTAATTTATTCAATAACCAATTCTCTTGTAGTAGAAAATTTGAAAAATTAACTAGTGATCTGTACAGGATAACTCAAAATCATAACGAATCATTAAGGGATTATATAACTAAATTTAGTAAAGAATCCTTGGACATTCCCAACTTGGATATGGCTACGGCTGTTGAAGCCTTCAAAATGGGACTGCTTAAGGATTCATTATTCTATGATGATCTTGTTATGACACCATGCAGGAATTTAGATGAAGTAAGAACTCGAGCACTCAGGTTTATCCGGTTAGAGGACGACAAGAGGATCCAGGAAAGACAAGTAGGATCCTCAAAACAAGATAAGCAAGGATCCTCCTTCAAAAGCAACAAGTTCAAATCCTACCATAGAAATGAGAACAAGAATGTGCATGCTGTTGACCAAGAAGAGGATGATGAAGAATATCCTCCAATCTCAGAATATTGTTTTTCCGTTGATAATCATGAACTAATCCTTGCAATGCAGAATCTAGGTGAAAAAGCTAGATGGCCCAGGAAGAATGACAAACCATCCGGGACTAAGGATAAATCCAAATGGTGTGCATACCATGAGGATTTCGGGCATCTAACTGAAGATTGCATAGCCTTAAGAAAAGAAATTGGATACCTGCTAAGCAAGGGGCATCTAAAAGAATTGTTGGGGAGAAAAAAGCAAAGGACCCAGGATCCTGAAAGGATCCCTGAAAAAGCTCCGGCACCTCCAGCAAACGCACAAGTGATTAACTTTATATCCGGAGGATCAGACATTTGTGGTACATCCTTTTCAGCGGCCAAAAGACATGCAAAAGAATCAAAAATGGATAATGGAGAAAGGCCTATTAGAACCTCAAGTGTCTCAGAAGGGAAGATGATAACATTTGATGAGGACGATCGCATTAACATTCAGGATCCTCACCATGATAGTTTAGTTATCACTCTCTTTATCTCTAACCATTTTGTCCGCAGGATCCTTATTGACGGAGGGAGCTCAGTGAACATTATCCAGCTTGATGTCTTGAAGAAGATGGGAATCCCAGAATCAGACATCACACCAAGATCCTCCGTGCTTGTAGGATTCAGTGGGGAAACAAAGAAAACTCTGGGGGACATCAAACTCCCAATCTACGTGGAAGGATTACATAATTATCAGAAATTTTGTGTTATTGACTGTTTATCTTGTTGCAACGTTATCCTTGGCAGGCCTTGGATACATGATATGAAAGCAGTCCCATCTACCTACCATCAATGTGTGAAGCTCCCTAGCCCATGGGGAATAATCAAGATCGATAGTGACCAGCAGGAGGCTAAGGATTGTTATACCTCATCTATGAAGCCAACCTCGAAGCCAAGGGAGCAATAGCAATTACAGTATCCTCCAAGGAATGTCTTGGAGGCAAGGGAACAAGATGTAGATGAAATCCTCTTGGATCCTAGTGATCCTGAATCAAAAATCTATATCGGATCAGGGATCCTTGGCGAGATGAAAGAAGACATGATATCCTTCCTCAAGAGAAGAAAATCTACCTTTGCTTGGAAACATGAAGATATGACAGGTATATCTAAGGATATTATTACTCACAAACTTGGCATTGACAGGTCTATCAAGCCAATCCATCAAAAAAGGAGGAAGTTTGCACCAGAAAGGAATGCCATTATCCAAGAAGAAGTAGAGAGACTACTTCGAGCAGGTATGATCAGAGAGGTAAAGTATCCAAAATGGTTAGCCAATGTGGTTGTTGTCCAAAAGAAAAACGGAAAGTGGAGGGTATGTGTCGATTTCACTGATTTGAATAAGGCATGTCCCAAGGATCCTTTCCCATTACCCCACATTGACTCTATGGTGGATGCAACAGCGGGGCATGAACTGTTAACTTTTATGGATGCATCATCTGGATTCCAACAAATCCAGATGGAACCATCTGACCAAGAGGATACAGCCTTTATGACCCCAACCGGTTTATATTGTTATATTGCCATGCCTTTTGGACTAAGAAATGCAGGTGCAACATATCAAAGGCTGGTAAATATGATGTTCAAAGATCAAATTGGAAAAACTATGGAGGTGTACATAGATGATATGGTGGTCAAGTCGAAGAAAGCTGAGGATCACCTAAGGGACTTGGAAGAAGCATTCGATATCCTTGATAGTTACAACATGAAACTTAATCCTTCAAAATGCCATTTTGGTGTTAAGGCAGGAAAGTTCTTAGGATACATGGTAACCCAGAGGGGCATTGAAGCAAGCCCGGAACAAATCAAAGCATTAATAAATATCAAATCTCCTTCCAATGCCAAGGATGTCCAAAGACTGACAGACAGGATAGCAGCTTTGAACAAGTTCATATCGAAATCCTCAGAAAAATGTAAAGAATTCTACGATATCCTAAGGAAGAATAAGAAGTTTGAATGGACTGAGAAACATGAGAACGCTCTACAAGCCCTCAAAGAATATATGTCCTCAGCACCAGCACTAGCAAAACCGGAAAAAGGAGATGTGTTATCCTTGTACCTGGCGGTATCCTCAACCGCTGTAAGTGCAGTCCTTGTCAAGGATCATGAAGGTACACAATATCCTATCTACTATGTAAGTAAAAGTTTACTTGATGCCGAATCCAGGTACTCACACCTCGAAAAACTTATCCTTGCATTAATCATGGCATCCACTAAGTTAAGGCATTATTTTGAAACCCATACTATTATTGTTAAAACTAATTTTCCAATTAAGAATGTCCTCAGGAAACCAGATATGTCAGGGAGAATGGCTAAGTGGGCAGTAAAGCTTAGTGCCCATGATATAAGATACGAACCAAGAACAGCTATTAAATCTCAGGCACTAGCTGACTTTGTGGCTGATTTCAGTAGTGATCTACAAAAAGAAGCAGAATTGGAGGTTCAGCAGTTGGGTGAGACCAAGGATCCTTGGATACTACACACTGACGGATCCTCAAATATCAAAGGCACAGGGCTAGAGATCCTACTAAAATCGCCACAGGGGGACATAATACCCCACTCCATAGCCTGTGAGTTCCAAGCAACTAACAATGAGGCTGAGTATGAAGCCTTAATTGCTGGCTTACAAATTGCTAAGGATACGGGGGTAAAGTATCTCAAAGTATATGTAGATTCATTATTGATCACTAATCACTTTAACGGATCCTATGCTGTTAAAGGTGAAAAACTAACAAAATATTTAGAGATAGTCAAAGAATTGGCACTCTCTTTTGTTTCTTTTAGCTTAACACAGGTACCAAGGGAGGATAACACGGAAGCTGATGCATTGGCCAACCTAGGATCATCCTTGAAGATTCCAGAAGATATAAGTATCCCTATCATCCATATCCTGGCTCCTGCTATTGAAAATCAGGTGGCCATGGAAATAGAAGAGGATACTGCAATGATCCCTAGTGAAGAAGCCCAATCTTATTCAGGATCATGGATCTCACCAATCATGAGATACTTGCAACATGGGGAGATTCCAACGGGAGAAAATCCTAGAGCTTTCAGGATTAAGGTATCTCAATTTGCAATCTTAAATAATGTGCTATATAAACGATCCCTTGCAGGACCATATTTAAGATGTATTGAAGATCCTGAAATCGAAGAAGTGTTGAGAGACTTCCACGAAGGAGATTGTGGAAACCACACTGGGGGCAGGGCATTATTCTCAAGGATCCTTAGAACAGGATACTACTGGCCAACCATGAAAAGGGATGCTATAGAGTATGCTAAGAAATGTGATCCTTGCCAAAGACATAGCAATATCCTTCACCAACCAGCTGAATTACTACACCCCATACCATCCTCTTGGCCATTCATGAGATGGGGAATGGATATAGTTGGCAAGCTCCCTAAAGCACCTGGTGGAAAAGTATTTATGCTTGCCATGACTGACTATTTTTCCAAGTGGATAGAAGCTGAAGCCTTCGCTCAAGTCAGAGAAAAGGAAGTCATATCCTTCATTAAAAGAAACATTATAACTAGATTTGGCATTCCCTCTGAAATTGTATGTGATAATGGCTCCCAATTCATTGGAAGCAGAACCACTAACTTTTGTGACAGTTGGGGAATCAAGATGATCACATCAACACCAGTTCACCCACAAGCCAATGGTCAAGCAGAATCATCCAACAAGATCATCATCAACAATCTGAAGAAGAAGCTAGGATCCAAGAAAGGGAAATGGGCAGAAGAGTTACCTTATGTCCTATGGGCTGATAGGACAACTCCCAAGAATGCCACCGGTCAAACACCCTTCTCTTTAGTATTTGGGGCAGAAGCAGTGATCCCAACAGAGATGGTGATCCCAACTGCTAGAACAAGCGCTCGTGATCCTGAAGAAAATGCTACAATCCTAGCTCAGGATTTGGATACTATTGAGGAAAACAGGGATCTAGCTAGGATAAGGATGGCAAGCTACCAACAAAGGATGGCTGGTGCCTACAACAAGAATGTCAGGATAAGGAAGTTCCAAGTTGGAGATATGGTGTTGAGAAAAGCATTTCAAAATACTATCAATCCTGCTGACGGGAAGCTAGCACCAAAATGGGAAGGTCCCTACTTGATCGAAGCTGAAGCAGGAAAGGGGGCATATAGGTTGCTAACCATGGAAGGAAACTTGTTACCAAGAGCCTGGAATGCTGTTCACTTAAAGAAATATTTCATATGAACATGATCCTTCATGCATGTGATCCTTACATTGAAGTATCCTTGAAGGATCCCGGAGATATCAGTGATCCTTACTCTGGTAATATGCTTATCCTAAAACTATTGCATTTTCTTACTTGTTGCCTAAGGATAAGGATCATGTATCCTTCATCCTCTACTCACAAACCATTTGAGTTATGATAGTTCAGGTATCTTCAGCAAATCGTCAAAGATCTCCAAGAGCACCACAGATCCTTGGGTCCAACCCCAGTTATCCTTGGGATTATCCCCAGTTTCCGCCAGCAGCGCACGATGATCCTGGTATAGTTCACGTCTTTGGGACCAGTACCCACTTTCGGGGCTGACAACCTCATTGTACTGGCTATATTTAGGATCCTACGTATAATGGTGGACGCACCATACATCCGTTCCTAAGGTTTCTAACGTTTTCACGTTAGCTAAGGTTTTGACATTTTCATGTCACTAAGTTTGGATAGTTGCCAGAAAGGGCCATACTCCAGTTTACATACGATCCTTTGGGCTTGTCCCCAGTTATCCTTTGGGCTTGTCCCCAGTTATCCTATGGGCTTGTCCCCAGTGATCCTCTGGGATCATTCTCAGTTATACTTTGGGCATGTCCCCAGTTACTAATTTATCTTTTACATTGGCTTAGTCCCAAGTTATATCTCACTTTTCAGGTTTTGGAACTCTAAACATATAAGGGTCCTTAATCCTTATTAACTATCAAAGTCTTATCTATGATTGTCTTGATTGAAGGTTAGGATCCTAACGTGGATCCTCAGGTATGATCCTTGACTATTTTTGATTATACTCTTTATCCTAACCAACCCTTATACTTTGACAACCGAACCTATGATCCTTGAACTAATACACTTTGAGAATTTTCAATATAAGGATATTTGATCCAGGATCATATCCTAAGTTTATTAAACACTTTGTCAACTCTTGTTATTTTAACAAATATAGCAATTGAGAAATAAGAGGATTATTGAAGGATAACAACACAAGATAAGCCAGAAAAGTTAAGTTATATTATTAAACAAAAGGATCATTAACCCTTTCAAAAAGTTGTCAAAATTGCCAACCCACATTTCTACCAGCAAAACGTGGCCCGTCCACATGGGTTGGCAAAGGGTGTCCATTGTCTATGCGGTCTTAGCATTTTGCAGGAAAATTAAAGCGGCAGGATCACAAAGGCTTCATCCCCCAAACAGAGGATCCCTCCACCTTTTGCAATCCTACCCATTGTTCAAAGGATCCAGGATCCTTAACCCTAAAAACTATTGTTCGAAGATTACAGACCATAATTGTTTCAAACACCACAAACTACTATCAAAATTTAAAAAATTGGGCTCCGGCTATGTCTAGAAGTTTCCATCGTTGCCCAATCTCGCAGCTCAAACCTTCGCTGCACCATCACCACCAGCTCCACTCGCCTCCCCCTGATCCTTACCGGCATCTCCACCTTCAAGCATAGGGATATCCTCAACATCATCGTCATCCTCCAGCTCTGCTAGCCTTGCCTTCCAGCCTTCAATGTCCCATGTGTTCCTATCAAAGGAAGGATCCTGAGCCTCCGTGGCCATCTGCAGTTGTATCTTGTACATAGCTATCGCGGCAGAGACTTTAGCATCCTGAGTAATGTCATGCTTCTCATAATCGAACTTGATCAATGCTTTGACAGCCTCATCCTTAACGGCCCGGATCTTCTTCTCAAGATCAGTGATCTTGAGATCCTTCAGCACACCCATTTGATGAAGGTCGGCAATCTGGCGATCCTGATCTTCAACGTGGCTGACATAAGATTCTATTTCAGTAAGTTTCTGCAAAAACAACAGGATATAACGTCAGACATGGGTGATCCTCAAAAACCATCGGGATAACCAACAGGGGCAGTGATCCTGACCTCGTTGACAGAATCAAGAAATTGCTGACGGAGAAAGGGGAATCCTTGAAGGTCCTCAGAAACTTTCCTCTTCTTCCCTTTACCCCTAATGGGTAATTTGGGGGCTGAAGCAGAAGGACTAGCAACCGAAGTCTTCTTCTTCGAAGACGTGACCTTGGCAAGATCATCAATCCCAAACAAGGAGGCAGATTTGGCAGACTTAGCGGATTTCCCAGCACCTACACAATCAAAACAAGATAAGTCTCCTAACTAATTTAATATTTTACTTTTTGGTAAGGATACTTACTTGACATTGTGGCAGACGCGGAAGATACTTCTTGTGAATCTCGGATGGTGACTTGAAAACTTCTGGCCTCAGGATTTAGCCTTTTAAAAGCTAAAACTCTTTCTCTTGCAGCAGGGGTTAACTTGAGATGAGCAATGGAAATAGCTGCAAAGGAAAAGAGATATTAGTGATCTTCGTCAAATAAGACAGGGCTGATAGTGATCCTTCGAGGATCCTCTACCCTACCATGAGTAGCCCACTCCTTGGGCAGATCATTCCCACCAGGGAGGGAATCCCTTCTCACGAAGAAGAAACGACGCTTCCAATTTGTGTCATTTTTGGTAACTTTCAAGACAGGATGATCCTCCCCGGCCTTCCGTTTCAACAAATATCGATGAGAACCAAACGTGGTAAGATCATAAAGTGCGGCCAGCTCTGCCATCCCTAAATCAATCCCCTCCTGCTCGATGATCCTCTCGAAGGTATACAAAACCCTCCAGATCATCGGCATAGCTTGGATATAAGATATGCCGGTCAGAGAAAAGAAAGATTGGGTGAAGGCCGGAAAAGGATACGAATATCCTATGATAAATGGAGTTGCAGGAAAGATCACCCAGGTATCTGAAGTAAAATCACTCAAGGCAGTGGATGTGAAGGATTTGAAAACGGCATCCGCCGGAAAGCAATGACGAATCCTATCTACATGAGCATCGGTAAAGCAACATCTCTCCGTAGGAGAATCCTTTATGATCCCTTGGCTTTTCAGGTGACTATCCTTCTTGGAATCCTTGTGTGGAGAATTCCGGAGCAGCATGTTTGTGACGGAATAGAAACAGAGACGGAGTAGAAAAAACAGAGCAAAGAGAAGGAAGAAGGGAAAGAGAGAAGAAGAGGATACCTGATCAGTCTTCGGTAGCGATTATAAAGGGAAGATATCTCGAATTTAAATGCAGAATGATCCTAACCCTATCTCCTATTTATAATGATGATTTGCAGGGATTATCACATCTATGACGTAATGATCACAACGGCTAGTCCATGTGTAACGGCTAGTTATTCGGAATCGCCCGTTAGAGATAAGATCAAAACAAAATATAACTCGTCTATTTACAATTAACTCCTTATATTTTGGGGGCAATTGTTAGTAGGGCTGTAAACGAACCGAACGTTCAGCGAACAGTTCGTGAACCGTTTGGCGGGAAGTTCGTTTATGTTCGTTCGATTAGCTTAACGAACGAACATGAACAAAAAATTTGTTCGGTTAGCTTAGCGAACGAACACGAACACAAGTCTCGTTCGTTCGACTGCGTTCGTGAACGTTCGGTAATATGTTCGTTTGATTATATTAAAAAATAATAAATAATAAACATTTTATCTAAACATATTGAAAACTTGAAACCCTATTTTTTCTAAGTTAGCTAAAATTTGGACATTCTAAGACATTTTTGGGATAATTATGTCTAAGTTAGTTAAACTTTATTCATCGTTTGGTGGTGTGACAGACTTCTTGTGTTTTGATTTATAATTTGATGGTTGTATTTAACTACTTCTATCCAATGTTTAATGATAACAATGTTTTCATTTTTTTATTTTCAAGTTAAATGTTCGTTTGCGTTCATTTTTATTTGCTTGCGTTCGTTTGTGTTCGAGACCAGTGTTCACAAACTGTTCATGAACAATTGAATTTCCTTAACGAACGAACACGAACATAAACTTATGTTCGGTATGCGTTCGTGAACAGTTCGCGAACATGTTAGTTTCCTTAACGAACGAACATGAACATGGCCTTGTTCATGTTCGTTCGGTTCGTTTACAGCCCTAATTGTTAGGGCTGGATTTTTATAGGTGATCCTTACACATGATCCTAACCAGTGATCCTTGTTTCTTTGGCAGACAGTGATCCTCAGCAGAACTTCAGGATCAGGATCATGGGACATTATGGTGATCCTCATACTAACGGCCACTTCCGCTTAATATCATATTGTTTTGCAGGAACATCTAGCAGGATATGCTCTAGACATCATGATCCAGGAACGCGTCTTCACAAATATGGCAAGAGCTTAATCGAAGAAAGACGTTGCACAGGATATGGAAACTAGGCTTGATTCATGGGCAGCAATTTAGGCTAGATTATCTTTATTTCTAAAGGGGTAATGAGCTGATATTTAGTCATTTTACCTAAAATAAGTCACCCACACATGTATAAATACCCATCTTCCTCATTCGGAAGAGGACACACGACATACGACACAACTCTCAAACACTTAGACACTCAGTGATCCTTGTACTCAGCTCATTACTATCCGAAGTTGTAACCACATTTTTATTATATTGAAGTTGGTGATCGGTAGTTGCCATCACCCGAGGTTTTTTATGCCGGAGATCATATATTGATCAAGGGCTTTTTCCTCGTATAAATCATCGTGTCTTTGCATCTTTATCACAGAAGTGATCCTTTATTTTCATAATTAACCAAGCATCATACCCCGTTTTCATAAAGTTTGGTTACATTATCCTTGTGTGATTTTTGACCAAAACAGTATGTGAGATCTGTAACCTAAAATTCTATGTTTTACGTAAAATCGAGTCACATTAGAGTATGAGTAAAAAGTTGGGATTCATGCTAACTTAGGTTGAGAATGATCTATTTCATGAGTATGTTGCTACTAATTTCATAAACTTCATTATTGGTGTATAAAGCATGACGCATATTTGGATTTTAGGGGGATTATTAAAACATGAAGGTTGTTAGGGTTTTAATCCGATCTAAAGAATGAAACTTCATACGTTTAAGTTAAATACATGTCCTTTGATGTATATAAACATGTAGTAATAGTTAATTATGATTGCGATATCAAATGCTACAACTAGAAAAGTGTGGGGTTTTGACTTAACTTGTTAAATTAGAGTTTTTGTGTTAGGTTAACATTAGATGCCATAAAATAGTGATAACTAGCTTGAATATGTACTTGTGTGTGATATTTACCATGTGTTGATGTAAATAATTAATATATATTTGGGTATTGAAGAACATATTTTTTACTAATGAGATGTAATCTATGTCATGTATAAACAAGTCTTAGTAACTTAGTATAGTTGTTCAATGAGCTTTGCGAATGTTGGGATAACAATGAGTTTAATGTTATTGGTATCACTAATTGTGGTAAATTGTGAGAAACAATATCCTTAGTTTTGATACGACTGAAATTAATGTCTTGTGTTAGTATGATTGAAATTAATGTCTTGTGCAATGGACGATAAAGTCTGATAGGCCCCCTCGGGATGAATTGGAATGGGCTCAGTGGGCCACTTTGTTACATCTATTATATGGTGTGAAGATTAGTGATGTGGATGACAAGTGGGTTTGGAAATCGGATAGTAATAATGTTTTCAACGTTGCAGCAGTTAAGGACCAAATTATGAAATGCTCAGGGTGTGTAGAAGATGAATGGAAGTATTGGAATCGATGGGTTCCACCAAAAGTAAATTTGTTTACATGGAGATGTGGTTTGAGTCGTATCCCGGTTAAAGAAGAGTTGTTAAAAAGAGGAGTTGCCATTCAGAATTCGATATGCTTGCGGTGTGATGAACAGGTTGAATCCGTAGAGCATTTGGTGTGCAAGTGTTCTTCTTCGAAATCTATTTGGTGGAATATTTTAGCTTGGGTAAAGGTTCCGGCTTCGGTGGTCTTTGGTTCGTGTTTGGAGGTTTTAGAGTTTATTGAAGTTAGAATTGGCTCCAAGGTGTGGAAGAAGGTTTTAAACATGATTTTTCAGACGACGATTTGGCACATCTGGAAGGCTCGGAATGAGAAGGAGTTTAATGGCGTCCAACTTTCGGGGAACATGGTGGTAGAGAATATCAAGGCTGGCTCATTTTTATGGCTTAAGAGCATATCGAAATTTGATAATCTAGATTGGGGAAGATGGGTGGATTTCAATGTTAGAGACGTTATTCTTTGATTTGGGCGGTGGGGGTTGTTTGTGTCGGTCGTTTTTCTTGTTTTCTGTACTTTTGTTCGGGTTTTTACAGCATATGCTGCCCTATTCTATAATCATAGAATCTTGCTGTTCGAAAAAAATGTACCTATATAGCACAATAAATTAAGATGAAATACTATAAACATGAATTAGTTGAAAATTGAAGATAGGGAACTACATCCCATCAATTGATTGAAGATTAAAAAGAACAAGGTTCATACACATCAATTGAATAGTTGATGATTCAGAAGGTTACAAACATAGTTGATGATTCAGAAGGTTACAAACATCAACATATGAAAACTAGCAAAGCTAGGTAAAGATTAAAGTCAAATCCTTAACTGAATCACTTGGGAATTATGAAAAGTCTTTTAAAAAGTTTTCATATAATCTAAATAATTTTTATAAAATAGTGATGATTTCCCAAAGGATTTTTATAAAACATCAAATCAATTTTTATAAAATAAATGATGTTTTAAGATTATAAAAATGGATTAATTTGAGTTTTGAAATCTAGTTGGTGAATGAATTTTACTAAACGAAGAAGGGATTCAAATTTCACCTACATAGAAGACACAAAAATACCTTCTTTGAGGACAAACAAACTGCAAAATATCTAAACCCTTTTTCAAAATCACAAAAGTAACCTTACCATTGTCATGTAAAACTTGATTTCAAATTAGGAGGTCAAATCAAACCTTCTTCCTTCTAGAGACTCAAAAATATGATGAAAATGTGTTAAAATGGGATTGAAAAAGCAGATGGCACAATTCACAACGGTCACAACTTAAAACAACAAACAAAACAACAAGTTGACAGTCTTGGTTTACTTTTTTTTTATGTTTGTTGTGCCTATAAGTAGGACATCACACTTTCATCCAAACTCATCCCTTTTTTTCTAAACACTTTTAAATACATATATAATTTAGATCTCTCTGGTTCCCTTGTGATTTAAACATCAATATGAAGAGAAATTCACGATCAAATGGCAAAAAAGAAGAGCCGTACTACAACTTCCAATCTTTGTATTCATTGTTGTATAGTGAACACATTATTATTGAAATATTGAGTGATTTGTGAGGGGTCTCACTATTGGTTGACGATTAGTGTGAAGATTCACTATCTTGATATAGTGAATATGTGAAGAAGTTTAAAGACGTACTATCTTGACATAGTATATTGAAGAAGGTGATCACTACCTTGGATTAGTGAGATGTTGTTGAGGTGATCACTACATTACCTGGTGAAATTATTGTTAAAATATTCAATCCAACGTTATAAAATAAATTTATTTTATTTTTTCTAATTGTTTTTTCTTTCTATTGTTTGTGAGGTAAATGGGCTCCTTTATTCAAGGATTGCTTTGGGCTAGCAATGGTTTTATTGGGCTGCATATGAAGTCCATCTAGGTCTTTGACCTCTGTTTATTCTTCTCGAAAATTATCAAGAAAGGAAGTTGCCTTTTTCATTTATCCTCTCTGTCATTTTGAATAAAGATTGTGATTGCTAATCTTCAAGGTGTCATGGGGAAATTTCCTTTTTTGGTGTCAATTTTACAGCTCATTCTTGACGTGTTCTTCTCTTCTGGGCTTCTCTTCTCATATATATATAGGAGTCAAGACGTTGAAGAAAATGCACAAGATTACATAGTCTCTCATACACAAAAGGTTCTTATACAATTTTGTTCAGAACATAAGTTTCAGTTCTGTTTTTTTGTTCTAATCTTTTGGTTCATTGTATCCCTTTTTATTTCATCAAATTGGGTGACTCCATACATCCAACTTCTGTACTTGTAATCTTTCAATTGACTATAATCATCAATACCATTTGTTAACATGGTATCAGAGCCTATGTGCTCTTGATGTCTATGGTTTGAAAATCTGATTCAATCACATTCTTGGTCCTGGTATTTAAAAAAAATCTCTGATTCAATTCCGCTGCTTTAAATTGTTTGTTGTTGGTGTCTCCTACCCCTGGTCAAAATTGATAGTTTCACTCGTTGTTTTATATGTCAAATTTGTTCCTATTTTTGTCGCAAGAAATTAGGGCTACAAGACTCAAAGTCTTGGTTACCAAGTATGAACAAATTGGTGCTAAATTCAGATCTCTGCTGTTGATAACTTGCTGATTCTGGGCGAAATTATACCTGCTGAAGTTCCTTCAATTCATACGCTACTGCTGCTACTCGTGATACCTGGTAAAACGTTCCTTTTTATTTCTCCTACTACTTATAATTGGCTGCTCTAGGAGAATAATTGCTTCTTTGTGCTCTTAAGTTATAATTTTTACTGCTGCTTGTTCTGGTGTGTGATTATCTTTTTGCATTCCGGTTTAAAAAAATAAATAAATAAAAATGCCTGATGATGATTCTTCATCATCCGTCAATAATCAAACTTCTAATAATATGGATTTTAGTGATCCTTTATTTCTCCATCCAAGTGATACTAGTAATATATCTGTCATCAATATAAAACTTAAAGGCACCGAAAATTATACTATCTGGGCTAATGCCATGGAACTTGCTCTTCAAGTAAAAAACAAGTTGGGTTTTATAGATGGGTCAATTAAAAAGGATCTTGATAATCAAGTTTTAAGCAAACAATGAGATAGATGCAACTCTGTAGTTCTATCTTGGATTTTGAACTCTATATGCGAGGAATTATATGTGGGACAAATTTTTTCAAAAAATGCTTTTGATGTATGGAATGAACTGAAAGAAACCTATAGCAAAATTGATGGGTCAGTTATTTACAACCTATATAAACAAATCAGTTCTACCACTCAAAATGGTTCTTCTGTTTCGGATTACTATCATAAACTACACTCTCTTTGGAGACAATATGATACCATTACAAAGCTACCACAATGCACATGTAATTCCTCACTTCAGATCACCGCTTTTTATAACCAAATAAAATTAATGCAATTCCTAATGGGATTGGATGATGTTTATCAACCTTTAAGATCAAATTTAGTTTCCAAATACCCCCTTCCAACTGTTAAGAATGCTTTTGCTGTCATTTCTGCTGAAGAATCACACAGAGGTGTGAATCCTTATACTAAATCTCAAGCTAGTGCTTTTCATTCAAGGTTTTATGACCCCAATAAGAAAAAATCAAACAAATATCAACCTTTGAGATGCACTCACTGCAATCTTACTAGCCACTCTATTGAGAAATGTTTTGAATTAGTTGGCTACCCTCCTAACTATAAGAAAAAAACCAATCTTCAAAGAGCTCAAGCCAAGTCAAATGCTTCCAGCGATAAACCTAACACCTTTGAAGCTGCCAATTCTTCATCCCAGCCATTCACTCCTGATCAGATTGCAAGAATTATGTCCTTAATCTCTGACAATTCTGCAAATTCTTCCACAGTCAACATGTCAGGTAACTTTAATACGTCTAGTTTGAATTGTAGGTTAAACGAAGTCTTTTGTTCTAACAGTAATCATGACTTGAATGGCTCACTTATGTGGATAATCGATTCCGGAGCCAATCAACACATGATTAAAAGTGACTCAAACCTAATTAATGGTTTAGATGTCTCTGATTTGAACCTAACTGTTCGTCATCCAAATGGTACTAAAGCTCAAATAAAGAAAATTGGTAACCTAAAAGTCAACGAAGATGTTATCTTAAAAGACGTCATGGTTATTCCTGATTACTGTGTTAACTTAATCTCGGTAAATAAAATGGCCAAAGATAATAAATTATATTCCTTCTTTACTGAGTCACACTGTTATGTTCAGGACTTATCTCGAAAGAAACTTGTGATGACTGGTAGAGAACATGGCGGTCTTTATGTGTTAGATTCTTTAGGCAAAGGTAAGGGTTTTAGTTGCAATAGTGGTATGTTTTCGTGTACCGTCTCTACTGAGTTATGGCACAGTCGCCTTGGACATCCCTCTGAACAAGTCTTACGTGTTCTTAATAAAGACTTAATCTTGAACAACAAAAACTTAACTCAACCATGCGAAATCTGTCATATGTCTAAACAAACTCGTACATCCTTTTCTCTTAGCGACCATAAGTCAAATGAGGTAGGTGATCTAATTCATTTAGACTTGTGGGGACCATTTAAAATTACTAGTCGTGAAGGTTTCAAATACTTCCTAACTGTGGTGGATGATTACTCCCGTGCAGTCTGGTTATATCTTTTAAAATCCAAAGATCAAGTGTTTACAAATATTGAGTCCTTTTTTTCATTAATTGAAACTCAGTTTGGTAAACGAATCAAAGTGTGTAGATCTGATAATGGTACTGAGTTTGTTAACAAAAACATGCAATCATTTTTTGAAAAAAAGGGTGTCATACATCAAACTTCATGTGCCTATACTCCTCAGCAGAATGGGATTGTTGAACGGAAACATCGCCATCTGCTAAACACTGCTAGATCTCTTATGTTTCAGGGGGGGTTACCTATATCCATGTGGACTGAGTGTGTGTTAACTGCCGCTTACCTTGTCAATCGTACTCCTTCTTCTATCTTGAGTGGTAGGTCTCCTTATGAGCTGATGTTTGGGTGTAAGCCTCCTCTTGGTCACCTTAGAAATTTTGGTTGTCTAGTTTTCTGCACAAATTTAAATCCTTCAAATAAGTTTGATAGTCGTGCAATAAAATGTGTTTTTATAGGCTATTCAAATGAAAAAAAGGGTTACAAAACGTGGGATTTGGAAAATAAAATTGTTTTATATTCACGTGATGTGAGATTTTATGAACAAATCTATCCTTTCAAGTTAGACAAATATTCCGAAAATTCAAATTTAAACAGTTTTGACATGTATTTTTTTCTTCAAAATGAAAATTTTAGACAACCAATACCCCCGATGATGATGGTAGGACTGTACAATCTGAAGCTAATGGCTTTGATCCACCTGGTAGCACAAGTGATATTAGGAATCAAGAGGAAGATATCTTGACAAATGATGAGAACAGATCCAATGATAAGAACAGATCAACTGGTCAAGATGTTCCTCCTGGTCCAAATATCACTATCGAGGATGCCGGTGAAATTCAAAACATTGAGATTCTTAATGAAGATAGTACTCCTCCTGAGGGTAATAAGAATGATCCTATTAACTTGAGAAGGTCAACCCGAACTTCAATTGCTCCTAGAAGGCTAGAGGATTTTGTTATAGAAGGGAAGGTTAAGTATGGGTTAGAGAAGGTAGTTAACTATTCTAAACTATCCTCAGAAAATTTCTCATTCATTTCTTCTCTTAATAAAAGCATAGAACCATGAACGTATAAGGAAGCTTCCTTAGATCCCAATTGGGTTTTAGCCATGAATGAGGAAATGGAAGCACTGATGAGAAATGGTACTTGGATTCTAGCTGATTTACCTAGTGATAGAAAACCTGTAGGGTGTAAATGGATTTACAAGATTAAATACAAGTCCGATGGCCAAATAGAAAGATACAAAGCTAGGTTAGTTGCTAAGGGCTATAGCCAAAGAGAGGGTCTAGATTTCGATGAAACATTTTCTCCGGTTGTAAAAATGGTTACGGTTCGATGTGTAATAAGTCTAGCCGTCCAAAACAATTGGCCCTTGTTTCAACTAGATGTTAACAATGCTTTTCTATACGGAACCTTATCAGAGGATGTCTACATGACCTTACCAGAAGGTTATTATGATAAATCTGAAAAAAGGGTATGCAAACTAGTTAAGTCCCTATATGGCTTAAAACAAGCGCCACGTCAATGGAATGAAAAATTAACAAACACACTTATTGAGGCTGGCTTTAAACAAAGTAACAGTGACTATTCCTTGTACGTGAAAACTGATTCTGATGTGATAACCATTTTGCTTGTCTATGTTGATGACATAGTTCTCACGGGAAATAATCTAAAAGAATTAAATCGCGTTAAATCATGGCTAAGCTCTAAATTTATGATTAAAGACTTGGGAAAACTTAAATACTTTCTGGGAATAGAGGTATTAGAAACTGATCAGGGTATTGTATTATCTCAAAGGAAATATTGCTAAACTGATTCTGATGTGATAACCATTTTGCTTGTCTATGTTGATGACATAGTTCTCACGGGAAATAATCTAGAAGAATTAAATCGTGTTAAATCATGGCTAAGCTCTAAATTTATGATTAAAGACTTGGGAAAACTTAAATACTTTTTGGGAATAGAGGTATTAGAAACTGATCAGGGTATTGTATTATCTCAAAGGAAATATTGCTTGGAATTACTTGACGAGTTTGGAATGTTGGGGTCAAAACCTGTCAATAATCAAATTGAACAAAATCTTGTCATTACTGATAAAAGAAATTCAAACAGTTCGGACTATGAATTAGAAAATATAACCGAGTATCAAAAGTTAATTGGAAAACTGATTTATTTAACTCACACCAGACCTGATATTTCCTATACAGTTGGGTGTTTAAGTCAGTTTATGCGTTGTCCCTTGGCTTCACATTTGAAAGTTGCCTTAAGGTTACTTAGGTATTTGAAAAAATCCCCTGGAAAGGGAAATTTATTTTTTAAAAGTGATAACTTCCAATTAAGAGGATATGCAGATTCTGATTGGGGTAAGTGCTTATCTACACGAAGGTGTATATCTGGCTATTGTGTGTTTCTTGTAATAATCTAATATCTTGGAAAAGTAAAAAACAACCCACTGTATCTCGCTCTTCTGCTGAAGCAGAGTATAGAGCAATGGCTCTAGTTGGGTGTGAAATCATTTGGCTTCAAAAAAATTTTAAATGATCTAAATGTTCAATATAATCTGCCAGTCAATATTTTTTGCGACAATAATGCCGCCCTGCTTATTTCCTCCAATCCCGTCTTTCATGATCGTACGAAACACTTTGAAATTGATCTTCATTTCTTGAGAGAAAAGGTTGTCGCTGGAGTTTTAAAGGTCTTAAAAATAGATACGTTACAACAACCTGCAGATGTGTTTACTAAAGGGTAGAGCATATCTCAACATGATTTTCTCTGCAAAAAGTTGAAATTATTTGATGCATTCACAGGGTTGGATTGAGGGGGCATGTTAAAATATTCAATCCAACGTTATAAAATAAATTTATTTTATTTTTTCTAATTGTTTTTTCTTTCTATTGTTTGTGAGGTAAATAGGCTCCTTTATTCAATGATTGCTTTGGGCTAGCAATGGTTTTATTAGGCTGCATATGAAGTCCATCTAGGTCTTTGACCTCTGTTTATTCTTCTCGCAAATTATCAAGAAAGGAAGTTGCCTTTTTCATTTATCCTCTCTGTCATTTTGAATGAAGATTGTGATTGCTAATCTAAGGTGTCATGAGGAAATTTCCTTTTTTGGTGTCAATTTAACAGCTCATTCTTGCCGTGTTCTTCTCTCCTAGGCTTCTCTTCTCATATATATATATAGGAGTCAAGACGTTGAAGAAAATGCACAAGATTACACAGTCTCTCATACACAAAAGGTTATTATACAATTTTGTTCAGAACATAAGTTTTAGTTCTGTTCTTTTGTTCTAATCTTTTGGTTCATTGTATCCCTTTTTATTTCATCAAATTGGGTGACTCCAAACATCCAACTTCTGTACTTGTAATCTTTCAATTGATTATAATCATCAATACCATTTGTTAACAATTATTGTATCGGTGATCTCTTCTGTTTAACAAAGGATGATAGTGGAGCAATTATCGATTGGAGAATCGGGGCAAGGCCATAAAGTGGATTAGTTAACATCTACTTGAACTTGTATAAATCAATTTTGTCATCCCTTCCCTAAAGTCTTTACTCACTTGCATTATATCATTGTTGGGTTTCAAACAAGTGTTTAACCATATTAATTAAAGTTTTAATTGGCTAGTTTACTTAAGAAAGCCTATTCACCCCCTCCTTATAACTAAGAATAATAAGTTGAATCGTCAAACAAGTGAAGTTGTAATATCCATTTGGGTTTTTTTTGCATTTGTCATGTTTAAGTGATGACCGTAGAAGGTTAGCATCAATGTGTAAGAAATGCTTGCAATTGAAGGATCATCAAGCAAAGGTGATCAATAATACGATTACATTTGAAATTTAAACTTTAAAAGGGAACTACCTTATACCCTGTACTTAGGTTAACCCATGCACGATATTAAAATTTGACTTATTTCTTTTCCTCTATAGTTTTGACTTTTTCATCACCAAATCCTACCTTGATATTGATTTTCCTTATTTCGTCTTATACCGAGTGGTTTACACTTGTTTGTCACAACATATTGGAATACCATATTGTGGCCATCATTACACGTGTGTGTTGGGATTTTGGATCGGATGACTAGGCAAGGTCGAGGATAATCTTCTGTCTTTGACTTCTAACGAAAATTGAGAAGAACCGGACCTAAATCATTAAGTACAATAGTACAATTACACACAATTGTGAACAACAGTTGAAAAGAATTTTTTCTATCAAAACCATTGACATGTTCTTGTGAAAAGCACCCACCAACTTTAAATATCAATGGATTAGATCATGGGTATTGGGTTTTAATTCTAGAATTTAGCTTAAACCAGATCAAAATTATAAACTAAACTTTTTTGTTAAAAGTTATTCAAACAAGCTAACATCGTCCGGAACTCCTCTCATTTATAAATAGAGCTAACTCAACTCGACCAAAATATATTTAAGCTGATTTAAGTGATTTTTTAAGCAAATCTCGAGACCCAAGTTATTTGCATAGTGTTATGTTAAGTGAAAACCATTACACAGGGATACATGAGTCAAACCCTAATAAGATTGACTAATGAGTTACTTTGATCTGATCCCAAGAAACTGCCTTAAGATACGTACTTCCTACAAGGCTACAATACACATATCTCCATTTCAAAACCATTATATTATATGTTTTTTTACCGGTGAATTTCTTTTAATCCTTGTCGTATGTGAGACTTGAACTCAAGACCCACCTCTCAAACTTAAGTTGTTTAAATGCTTTGCCTTTACTAATAGAACACTACCCCATTGGTTATAACATATGCTTTGGAAAATCAAAATATTAATAACGTATTAAATATTAAATGAATTATTGGTATACACAAGTGTTCACATTTTTATCTCTACGAATTTTATTATCATTTTACATTGCAATTATTCTTAAAGTAACACTATAACGAAAACATAGTTTTCATTAAGAAGAATAATCAATAGTGAATGGTTTAATTGAGAAGAAAAATTTTGTAAGAATTGAAAGAATTAAAAAAAGCGAAAATTAAACTCCACTTAGGGCAATATATTTCAACATCTACCGACCCGTTGACCAAAACAAAAACGGGACATCTAAGAAACACGATCTTTCATGAACCACAAACAATACAAGATTAGAATATCTAAAGATAATCAGATCATGATATTATTAATCTAGTTCAGGAAACAACACTTACAATGATGTTAAGCTACTACAAAAATAAGTTTCGTGTACCCCATCTACACTCTGTCATGCTTCTTCCTTTCTGACTCGCTATGTTGTTTTGTTTGGCAGTAAAAAGGTTCTTCATTTGTATTTGGACTTTACAAAGGTCCACTTGAAACAAGAAACGATCTTTCTAACATCATCTTTTATAGAAAAGAAGGCGGAAAGGACCGTGACTGACATTGTCGGGTAGTAGATAGAGATGGCATTTTTGTAATATTTATAAGACGGATGTTCTTTTGATAAACGGGGGTCCTTGTAAAGTCCCCAAATTAACAAAAGCATACCGAAAAGGCCCAACCTCCTTGATTTAACCAGACCTATTATTGCTCCTGCCACAGCCAAATAGCTTCCTGCTAGAACCTAATGACAACACAAATCATGAGTTTCAATTAGGGGTGTCAAACTGTGACACGACATCAATCTAACACAAAAATTGTGGGTTTGGGTTTACGCTAAGCTGGTTCGGGTCAATTTCTGGTCGAACCCACAAGCATATGATGTACCTAAAGGGATTCTGTTCCGGCCGACCTGTCGTGTTCACAGGTTGACCTATTTAAACCGTTTATTTTAAAAGTAAAACACTAAAAATGGGTTTTTTTTTTTGCAACTTAAACAAAATGGATATTTAATCTCAAAATTTAAAAAGTAACAACGAAAAATAAACATCATACTTTATGGTTTACATGTAACTATTTTATATACACTTTTGTTTTTTTGTTGTAAATTTGTAATTTTAGGATATTAATATGCAGAAAAATTAATATATTTAAATAAAACAATATTACAGGTTAAACAGGCTGTCTTCATGTTGATCCACAAAAACTCTTGTCATGTTCGAGTTCATGTATCTTAACACAATTTTCGGGTCCGTGTATGATTTGACCCCGTCAACCCACTATACGACCCATTTAACATCCAAGTTACATTAGAGATGTAACTTGCGGCCCCTTTTCTCGTGAATGGTTTGATATGGGTTGTATCTATAGTCGATTGATAAAATCAAGCATATAAAGAAAAAGGTCAAACGGTTTGAAAATCACTTAAAAACATGTGCAAGTAGTTATGTGGTGATCTCTGAACAGTTGGGTATTTATTTGCTCATTTAAATATGTTTTTAATGATAAAAATGTCTGCTTATAAATTAAGAACTTGAAGAAACATTATAAAAACCTAAAATGGGGATTAAAAAACGCACCTCGATGTGTTGTAAATCAGTTGTTATAGGGTATCGTTTGAGATTCTTCATATTGTATGCTTCAAGTAGTTTACTGTACTTTGGAATAGGCTTGTTGTTGAAAATAGCTTTTCCTACGGCACCGGGATATAAGAGGGCCTTAACTACCCCTGATGGAATCACTTCACTTGCAATCCAGTGTGACGATGTTAGCTCCATTGGTGTCGTGCATGTACCGATTCTACATGGGAATCTGCATAAAGATTACGACAAAAACAGATCAACGACAGTTCAAACGCCCAACTTTTATCCCACATGTGACACTAATAAACTAATTAATCTTATCCTAATTTTAAAAAGCTACATCCTGACTTAAAAAAGGTCAAAATTATCTTTTGCAGTTCTTAAATTCTTAGAAATACACGGCATGACGCCCTCCAATCAAATCCAACACATCCGGCCCTAAACTAGTTCATTGTAGATTAAGACAAATAATTTGTTAATACCAAATCTAATTCAAACAGCAAATTTCACACTCATTAACGCATCAAGAAGAAACGGAATAGAACCTAACCATCTTGCCTGTAATATATTCCCATATGTCTATAAAGAATCAAACAGCCTATACACACACAATATGTATATCCATACCACATTATCATGCAACAATATTGTTTATCTTTAAATAACAATTGCGAGAATAGTAGAAAAAACCTAAATCCGAGAGATTATCAACGGAAATAAACTGTATGAAATTACTAAGTAACAAACCACCAAATGATTATTAACACAACACAAAAGTTTCATACGCGATTAACGATCAAATAACGATAATTAGGTCAAATGTAACCGCTTGATTAACGATTTAACAAAAAATGTAACTGTCAACACATGAATTTAACAAAAAAAATTGCAGTAAAGCCGAATGATTATCAACACACTACAGAAGTTTCATACATCAATTCACGATCAAAATAATGATAATTAGGTCAAATGCAATCACTCGATTAACGAATTTTAATGAACAAGTTGCAAATGCAACTGTCAACGCATGAATTTAACAGAAAAAATGCAATAAAACCGAATGATTATCAACACAACACACAAGTTTCATACATCGATTCACGATCAAAATAACGATAATTAGGTCAAAAGTAACCGCTCAATTAACGTTGCAAATGTAACCGTCAACACATGAATTTAACAAAAAAAGTATATGCAATAAAGTCGAATATTACATCGATTCACGATCAAATAATGATGATTAGGTCCAATATAATCACTCGTATTGCAAATGTAACCGTCAAAACATGTATTTAACAAAAAAATGCAATAAAGCCAAATGATTATCAACACAACACACAAGTTTCATACATCAATTCACGATCAAAACAAAGAAAATTAGGTCAAAATGTAAGCGCTCGATTAACAAATTTCGGTTGAAAATGTAACCGTCAAGGCATGAATATAAGAAAAGAAAAGGCGAAAAAGCGATACCTGAAAAGAGGAATCTGGAAGAAAATGAAGAAAAAGAATATTCTAGAAGCAGTGAAAGAGATGATTGTTGCCCATACTTTCACTTTTGAAGCCATGCCGGATTTCTTTCGTTTCGTACAATTCTTTTCTTTCTTTTTTACATTATTTATTATTGTTGTTGACGCTTTTCTTATTATTCAAAGTGGGTCGGCGATCGGCTACCGGTGTGGCCCACGACAACATCGTGGACCCCAACTGTTTTTTGTCTAACTTGTGAAAAACCGTTTTTGGAATAAATAAATAACTACGGGATTTCATGTGGAAATATTTGATAAATCGAATACTTCTCGGTTTCATGATATCTATGTATCTGTTTATGGAGCAATCTCATATATATTATTTTATTTTTTTTTTAAACTAATAGACATATCTTTTATTATATCTCCTATACTAATACTAATTTAAATAAGAACCATCCTAAAATTTAGATCTTTTATCCTTCTTTTTCTCTTGAAATTAAAACAAATTTGTGACGTGTTATTTCGTCCCACATATGTGTTTTAACTTGTTTATAAATTGGTTCACTCAACCTAATAATGTATGCAATTTTAGAACATATTGCAAAAATATCATTTAAAATCTGTAGAACTACCATTGGAGTACTGAAGAGCAATTTAATTATTTCTTTTTAATTATTTCTTATAAATCCTGTTAATTTAATTTTAAAACATATTTGTTTTTTTCTCAACCATATATTAACTTCTTATATTTATTGATGAATGTTATATGTCTTTAAACATATAGTATGCTTATTGAATGAAAAAAATAGACATATAATATTTTATCTAATGCCACCATTTATGAAATATGTTATACTAGATAATTACCCCGTGTATTACACGGGTTGAAAAAAATGTAATTTTACATACTAAATATACTAAATAATAAAACAATATATCTTTTAAAATCTCATTTTTTACACGGGTTGAATAAATGTAATTTTATATGTTAAATAATAAAAAATATTATATTTTTAAGAACCTCGTGTATTGTAATTTATATACCAAATAATAAAAAAGTTAAATCTTTAAAAACTCTATGTATTACACGAGTTGAATAAATGTAATTTTAGATTAATAGTATATTAAATAAATATAATTTTGGATTATTGGTGTATTAAATAAATATAATTTTGGATAAAGTCTTATATATAAATTTTAAGTAATCAATATATTTGATAATAATAAAAATACTAATAATAGTAAAAATAATTTATATACTAAATAATAAATATAAAAGAAAGGCGGAAAACCCAAAAATAGGTGCCTCCAATGAATGACACGTGTCACATATTGGTTTCTTTAATTATATAGTATAGTATAGATATAGATGTTCACATCATCGTTTGTTTCAATCGATAACATAATTTGTTTTCGTATCATGGATAGATAACCAACGCTACAAATGTGACAAGCAACACTATAAAAAGGGAGGTGGATATGAAATATCAAGTATAAAGTTAACCGAATAGACTATAAATAAATTGAACTAAAGTAGAGTATATGGTCTAAATATGGAGTAAAATGAAATAACAAAGTAAAGTGTGCATGGTCTAAATATGAAAGAGTGAAATACGTCGTTTTATACTTAAGATTTATAAATATTTAAAACTTACTGAAATTAAACTAATAATGTTTATCCATAAGATATTAAACTAATAATAATTTGTAGGATGGTTATTTATAATATAATATATTAAACTAAATAATAGTAGGATGATTATCTATGATTAATTAGAAAAAATTAAACTAAAATTATAATTATCTGTAAAAGATGGCCTAATATAGTGACAAGTGTCCCTAAAGTGGTTTCTTTTATTATATAGTACTAGCGGTAAGACCCGTGTGCAAACACGAGTCGTTTCTTAGAAAACCATGCATAACATATATTGACAGAGAGTAAAAAAATAATTACTGCAGACTTACAAAATTGATATAAATTAATGATCAATAGCTTTATTCAACAGCAATTCCATTATGTTGAGAGCAAACTACTTTACAAAATTACTTTAATGATAGGGTGATTTGGGATTTTGTAAAAATGTTTGTTTTTTGTACTACTTTACAAAATTACATAGAATTCAAGAAAACGAAACAACAAAATAAACAGATATTGATTATTCAAAGTTCTGTTGAATACTAAATGAGGTGTTGACCAAAATTCAAACACATGTTGACCAAAAGTCAATCAGATGTTGACCAATAGTCAAACAGATGTTTGGTTTAACGCCAGAGATCTGTTTTATGGCCAAACATCTGTTTAAGTCCAAATATCTGATATAGAAGGCCAAACATCTGTTTAAGGCAAAACATCTGTTTAAGGTGAAACATCTGTTTATGACCAAACATTTGTTTAAGCTCAAACATCTGTTTAAGTCCAAACCTCTGATATAAAAGGCTAAACATCTCAAAAAATTACATTTATTCAAACCGTGTAATGCGCATATTTTTAAAAATGTAATTTTTTTATTATTTGGTATATAAAATTACATTTATTCAACCCGTATAATAAATGGGGGTTTTTAAAGATATGTTATTTTATTATTTGGTAAATAATATTACATTTTTTCAACTCGTGTAATTTACATGGTTTTAAAGATATAACTTTTATTTGGTATATACAATTACAGTTTTTGAATCCGTACAATATGGTTCTTATAGATATAACTTTTTATTATTTAATATATAAAATTATATTTATTCAACCCGTAGAATAAATGAGGTTTTTAAAGATATATTGTTTTATTATTTAATATATAAAATTTATTTATTCAACCCCGTGTAATACACGGGGCTATAACCTAGTGTGTACATATGAAAAAACACGGAACTAATCTTAGGGATAATTAGTTTGGTTTATGTTTCTACTATAAGGGTTAATCTTCTTTGATTTCTTGAGCTCCTAAGTGATCGATTATCCTGCAAAACAGAACACCGTTAGCTCGTTAAGAGGGGAACATGGGGGTTTCCCTCTTAACCAGGCTCCGGCATGAGAATAAGTAACAATCTCGAGGAGATTAAAGTAAGTAATGAGTAAGAGTAGAGGGAATAAAGTAGAATTAACCTGTGGATGAAGTGTTCTATTTATAGCCGGAGTGGTGTAAGGGATGTGGGCTGATGGGCCTTGAGCCGGAAGACGACAATAGAACGGATATGCCTTTTGTCTCACTGGTATCGACCGTTAGTGTGTTCTGGACGCTTCTCGGTGTTGGCGCACCATGAGTGGAGCCACGTGTCGCTGTTGTCGGTCTCTGTCACCAGCCAGTTAGTGGAGATCGTGGGGCAGGTGTCTCTGCCCCGTGATTGGTGCCACGTTGGCGTCCTTGAGTACTTTTTGTCTCCTGCATGTCAAATGATCGTGGAGCACGATTGAGCAGAGCCTGGAGGATATGGATTGGCTCTTTTCATCTGACACTTGTACCTTTTGTACTCTAAGATGTCTTTACGCCGCGCCCTTGCGCGGCCCATGTTTCACGTGGAACTGGCCTGCGCAAGGTATGGGCGCTTAGAGGCTCCACTTCTGGATGCTAAGTTGTTAGTTTGTCTCATTTGGACCGCGCGCGACGTTGGCGAGTGCTGCTCAGCCCGCGCGGGGTTGAGATTAGAGGTGTAATTGATTAAGGAGTATGGTCCGTCGCGCAACCTGAAGGAAGGCTTGCGCGGGTTTTTGGGACCATACCCCTTCAACATTCCACTTATAACATGATCTTAATAAAAATTACATCGAATCAACAAATTAAAACAAAACACTATACCACAGGTTAAAAAAAACTAAAAGGATGACAAGGCTGTTGAACTGGAAGCAAAATTAAGCAAAATTATAATTCGTCAGAATCAATGAACGAGTGCTATACAGCTTGTCTGACATGAAAAAAATTTAAATCGACTCAACCAATTAAATCAAAACACTACTATAGTTTTACAAAAAAAAAAACATTAAAACGATGGCAAGATTGTAATTTTAAACTGGGACAGAATCATAATTTTTCAGGATTAATGAGGAAGTGTCAAGCACTACCGATGACAAGGCCGTAATTTTTAAATGGGGCAAAAACATAATTTTCCAGGGCTAATAGGGAAGTGCCTGCCTGACGATATTCTCCTCTATCCCTTTTATGTTATATATAAATATGTAGCGCTTTATAAATTGGCTTTGGTTAATGGTTACAGAAGGGATGAAATCCTATATAAAAGTAATTATAGCACATTAATGCAGAAGTGTAATGTACAATATGTCTTATCGTATGAGCGTACAGGATTTGAAGTTCGCACGTTATAAACTTCATAACTAAAATCTCACATGTTGTGAAATATAAAAACTCGCAAGTTGAAAAACAAAAAAGTTACATGTTGAAAGATGAAAAAATAGCATGTTGTATAAATGAGTAAATAACATGTTATAAAAAAATCGCATGGTGAAAATGAAGTTCACATGTTGGAACTCAATCTCAATCTCGTACGTAACGTACATTAACACAAATTGTACGTTAACCAACCCCTATTTATATTACGACATTTTAATTGAATATTCTAATTTCGGAACTCAATTCAAATGTTAAAAGAGGAAGATCAACTTTAATCAACTAAGTTAAAAGAACATATAGGTGCAAAATATTGATTCAACTACGGATTGTGTCCCATTTTAATACACTATTTTAAGTCACTCATCCTGCTTTTTCATCTACTTATATACATTTTTCAATTCTCATTTGGGAAAGTCCAAAGTTGATGCTTTATTCAAGTTGGGTGGTTCAAGGCTCAATGCTTATTACGTACAACAAATTTTTTAATCATATTCTCCATTCCCCATAACAATTTTCCCTACAATTAATACTTGATATATACAAGTTATGTTGGCAGGAGTCATATTTTCCATCCGTGTATTATGTTTTACATATACGCATAATGTTCATTACACCCAATAATTAATGTTGGCATCTCATTACTCTACATTCGAGTCACACGTAATATTTTTTATTCGCGAGTCAAATATAATACTTTCCACTCGCAAGTCGCATATCGCAAAAGATACCACATCTCCTGTTAAGTGAGTAGGTTAATTTGTCGTTAAAAAAATATTGGTTGACTCTGTATAAATAAAACAACCAAATAGACATTTTTATTAATGAGTTTATAATTTAAATAGCCATTATATTATATTATATTATATTATATATTATATACATACATATATTAAAAATTAAAAACTAAACGTAATGAACAGTAATTGAACAGTAGTCACGCCTGTACATATATTAAAAATTAAAAACTAAACGTAATGAACAGTAATTGAACAGTAGTCACGCCTGTACATATATTAAATTAAAATTAAAAATTATTAAATTATTATTATTAATTTAAAAATTAAAAACTAAACGTAATGAACAGTAATTGAACAGTAGTCACGCCTGTAAAGAACTGTAAAGAAGCAACCCTACACACAAAACCACACAGAGAAAAGATAGAGAGACAAGGGGAATGAGGGAGAGTGAGGGAGAGACAGGATCAGAGAAGAAGAAGGCCGACCGTGGCTTTCGACCGGCCGGCCATTCTGTTCTGGTTATCGTGGTTGCGGAGGTGGTTACCGGCGACGGTGACATTGAGGGTTCCGTCGGGCGCCGTCGGTGGTTATGATCGACGATGTTTGTAATTAATGGTGGTGATGGCGGTGATTCCGAATAAGGGCTGTGGTGGTTGTCGATGGTGAGCAGCGTCAGTGGTGGATGTAGTCGGAGACGGTGACGATGGTTTGGGTTAAAATCGAAACAGAGACGGAGACGGAGAGGGTAAAGACTTCAAGCAGGTTTTGTTGGCGGCGGCGGTTCCATAGGCCTCAACGGCGGCAGCGAACACAGCGTTCAGATCCACGTAACCAACGGTCACTGGATAAAAGTTCATCAATGAGAATTCCGACGGGAAAAGAACTAGGGTTCCGGTGATGCTGGACGACGATTTCAGGTATGACTTCAGGTTGCATGAAACTCTTTCATATAGATCTGATTTCTATTACTGCCATTGATTCTGGTTGGATAGGCATACAAGGGATTGCATTGGCTTTAAAATATTTGCTTTTTGAAGGCTTGGGAACTGTATTGTTTGGATAATTCTAATGTACCTAGAACCAAAGACCTTCCAGTTTTGCATTCTTGATATCCCGAGTTTCGGTAAGATGAAGCGGTGGAGGTATTGAGAGCAACAACGTGTCATTTATATTGAGATTCCATACCTCCACCTTGCTTTATCCTGCAACACATCAGGGTTCACTCTCTCATGAAAATCCATCTAAAACAATACCTCAATACCTCCAACGGCTGACTGAACTACCAGATGTTTCTGTGATGAATTGGTACTCTCTCACGACAGCCGCTAACCCGGCGACTCTAGCGATGGTGGTCTAACCGAAGATGACCTAGGGCTCCGCCGTGAACCCTATTGGTGAAGCCGGTTTGGTCAATCGGACGCGACGCGTTAGCGGTGATACAATCGCTACCGATTTTCCCTGCGCATACATCGGAAGACAATATGGTTTCGCAGTTGAGAACGGTAAACGGTGAGAAAGGGGGTCACGAGGAGGTACATGATCGGTTCGGTTACCGGAGAGAGATAGTGATAAGGGTGAGAAAAATAAAAATAAAGACATTGTTGATTTGTTGCCATCGGATCCATTTGGGATGGATATTGATATTAGTATCACATTTACGGCGATTACGGGATGGTTTGGTGATTTGGAACTCGAGTGTGGGGATCGTATGAGGAATAAGGTTGTGAATCATAAAGAGGATTATAGATTGTTTGCTGGTTTTAACTTCTTTTGGAACAGTGCTATGAAGTTTCAGTCGTTTCTGACCAATTCTATAGTTTTTCTTCTTAGCCTTTTAATTTCTTCGTTAGTTTTTTTTTAGCCTTTTAATTTCTTTTCTGATGCTTTTATTGTAACACAAACATGCATATGTAACAATGATGCATAGTTAAATAATTATATTAACCTTTTAAATTCATGAAAAAGTTTTTGAAAAAGAATTTGTTTAACTTTACAAGAAATATTGCATGAATATATTAAGTGATTCAGGTTTGATTGGCACAAAACCTTAGATGCTGCAGCTAATCCGTTGCCCATCGTGATATTGTTTTTCCAACAAAGCTCATGACATCCCAGAAACCTCTCACTAGGATGGTGGCTGTCTTTATTTCTCAAGTGTCTAAAGGATGGATGCACAAGGTAGAAATTTTTTACATGACTTAAGTGGTTTAGAAGAAACAAGAGTGATTTGTTGTCACGAAATGCGGAGAGTCTGTAAATGAGTTTGCTGTTTGTCCTGATGTTATTGGAGGGGATCCTCATGATGCGTTCGTTCTAGCTCTTAGTTATCTGGGAACGAAAGATCTTCTTTTGGTGGAGCATGTTTGTAGATCTTTGTGTTATACGATTCGTAACGATTCTCTATTATGGAGAAATCTTTACATTGATCAGCCATTGAATGAGAGAATAACTGATGATATTCTTATCCGGTTGACAAACCGTGCTAAAGGTAATCTACGGTTTCTAAGCTTAATAAAATGCCCAAAGATCACAGATGATGGTCTGCGGCGCATATTGGAAACAAATCCAAAATTGACCAAGGTCAGTAATTTCTACATTGGTTATTGGTATATGTTATTTAATATAGTTTGCATACTATCTCTATTAATTAATGTTGACTTTTTTTTTTTTTGAGAGTTCAATTTGTGTAGTCTTGGGTTGTTTTGGTCCTGGGTCTATGTTTTGCTTGATCTTTGGGATGTAGTATGGTTGTTTTGGTGATTGGTTATGAACCTTGGGGTACACAGTACACTGTTTGCAAGCTAGCTTCTTGCTACTTTGCATTCTTGGTTTTGGCAGTGAATAAATTTGTTGGTCTTAAAAAAAGGTTAGTTAAAAGTTTTATTATATATGCCGTCTTGATCACTTTCTCAGTCCCGGAACACCAAATGTGGCATTTTTTAGCATTCATTGTTTTACTTAAAGCTATTTTACAATCTTCATAATGATGCTTATACATGATTTATGAGTTGTAATGTAAAACGTACATATATCACACCAAGAACGACCTGGTTGAGCGCGCCGCAACGCGGCGCTATTTATAAAACTAGTTGGTCATGTATCAAAAGCTTATCAATGCTCAAGAAAGTTATAAAACCTTCTAATGATATGTTTTTAGGCCACTGGGGGTGGCAAAAGTTCAACGCAAGATACTGTGATAGGGACTTTTCAACGCGTGGAAAAAACAAATTCCCACCGCCACTCCAAGTGTCACGTGTGATAGTTCAACGTAAACCCAGATTTCGTTATTTTCTTCACGGCGTGATGGTTTTTTTTTTTTTTTGTGAGGGTAATTGTTGGTTGGGGGGAAATTGTTAGGTGTGGTGGTGAGTGATGACCATTGCCACCAAAAAAGGTTGTGAGTGATGGAAAAATGGTTGCTGACATGGCGGAACATGATTGGATATTGTGAGTGATGGAATTCTATCACTAGTGACCACCCCACTCCCCTTATTCCCTGCAAGTACACACACTTTCTACACTAAAATAATGCATGATCATCTTATTTCTCCCAAACACAAATGCATGTAGAGAAGTACAAGTGTACAACTATTTATATACTTGCATGTATCATGAAACTCTCATTTCAGTTTTCTCAAAGACCAAAAATGGAGTTAATGTTGGTAACAATTAACTACAACATCAAGCTATGGAATTCCAAAGTTCAAAAACTGAAAAATCAACAAGAGATCATCAAATACTATTTAACAAACAGCATTAACAACCTGCAAATTACCAATAAACGTCTACAAAAAATGGAAATTTTCATGGCAAATGCGCATGCAAATCCCAAATTCATAGACCAGATCATGGATCAATCTGAAAAGGAACAAGAATTCAACAAATCTTTGCCTTTTATGATACCATCTTTGAAGTTGCTATCAACAAAACATAATCTTTCCTTTGTGTACAAGCTTTTTGAGATGGTGAATGACCCTGATACAAACTCCGTTATGATATGGAACAAATCGGGTACTAGTTTCTTTATTAAAGATGAAAAGGGGTTGCAAGATCATGTTAAAGAAAGATTCGATCACACAATGGGAACGTTCTATAGAAAACTCAGTGAATTTGTAAGAATATTTATCATTGCTTTTATTTTCTTTTCATTTTGCGATCGTGTTTAATAAATTAATTATTTATAGGGCTTCAAATGTGTGGACAAGTTTTTATGTGAATACACCAACGAAAACTTTCAAAGAGATAACGAACATATGTTGAAGAACATCAAGAGTATGAGAAAGCTACTGGTAGTAAAAAGGAACATGAAGAGTGATATGGAAGAAGAATTGAAAAGACTAAAGTTTTTCCAAAATGAATTAAAGAATAACATTTCAAATATTAAGGAGAAAGAACAAAGCACAAAATGTGATATGTTGAACATCAAAAGGTGCCTAGAGAATGCCAGTAAAACGATAGAATGTTCGCCTTCTATCGATTCCCAATCCCAAGCTTATGTGAGTATAACTTTTATTTTTTTTTCCATGATTAGCAAAGATGAAATTTATAAAAAAATGGGTGCCAAAGTTTAGCATATAGTTGTGTTTATGAATTATGATATATATTGACATCCACTTTACAGGGGAGGTAAAAACTTAAACAGGATGGTGGAAGTCAACCATGGTTGAATTCCATTAAAACTGCAGATATTGGAAAAATCAAGCAAGATTTGTACATATTACATGTTCAACTTGTGAATTTGGAACAGGAATACACGTTTATAGAAGATCAGTTGGCTGCTATAGAAAGAATTTTTCCGGGTATAGAGGCAAAGCAAAAAGAAATCGAATTTTCAGTGAACAAACTGTTTATGAATCGGAATGTTATTCCCAAGAAACGATCACGAACAAATAAAAATAATGAAAAAATGGAAATAGGAACTCAAAAGGCGCGGACTTATAATAGTGAACGCTCAAAAGAGGCTATGAACAGGAATGATCACATTGCAAATAAGGAAGAACTGACGACCAACTTTGATTCACAAGAACCATTTTACATTTTCAATCATTTAATGGAAAATGTTAGCTACTCGGATACTGATATATAACACCTGATGATCTCACGCCATGGATTCAAACATTGGAAGGAAAACCGACGCTTTCCTAATAATCTCTTCCATGTGGATTAGTTTCGTTCTCATGAATGTTAAGTAGCAGAAAAACTGTTAGATTGTTGGACAGACTTTTCTCTTTCGTATAATATAGTGGTTGCATAATATGTTTTTGATGTTTGTACGACGAAATAGACCCTGCTTCAAAATATCTGATAAAATTATCAGGGGTCAAATAGTCGGTTTTGGTTGATCAATTACATACCATGACTTAAACAACATTAGCTACTTGATCACTAAGCACAACCTTATTACCAATTTCTTCAAGAACCCTAACCTTAATAAAGGGATCTTTGGGTGGGACCATGTTCTAAATAAGATATGAACCATAATCATATTAGCTTAATACTATTCTTGTTTGTTACATAATGATGGATTCCATTATCAATATATGGCAGCTTACAACAGCCAAATCAAGATCTTGCATATCTGACATGTAAGATTGTAAAGTTGCAGCATGATTTTCAAAATATTCATTCTCTGAGCTGCTAAGTTTCTCTTTAATTGCGTCGGGGAGATCACGTTTGATGGTCCGTCCCAGATGTTGAATAGCTTCTGCTCGATTATACCTATCAGAAAAATAATAATAAAACATAGCGTAAAGTACAGTTTCAGTCCCTGGGGTTTACACCCAATCACAGGTTCAACCCTCATTTGAAAAAATTAAACAGTCCGGTCCCTGTGGTTGTCAATTGCTCGTAATCAGGTCCCTCTGTCAATTAACCGTTAGCTATTTAACAGAGTGAAGGGCAGTTTGGTCTTTTCACCAAAACTTGACCCTGGGCTAGTTTATTAGTCCTCTAGCATCTTTGAGAAGCACGATTTCGATCCCTTTTCAGCCCAAACGCTCTGTCGACCATCTCCAGCTCAGGCGATCGTATCAGAAGAGCTCCGATCATTAAAGTCATGTTTGAAAGATGAAGAATATGGAGATTGTTGGACAAAAAACAAGCCAAACCAAGCTGTAATATTTAAAACATGCGTTCCGTCTATTAATTTCTTTATCCAACTGATGTATAAACTCAGCTTTTATGACCAACTCGTATCGTAAAAACGTAGCCAGATTTGTATAACAAAGTGTGAAATTTGCCAATATCATCTAGGACGGAAAGAGTTGTAGAAAGAATACAACTTGATTATAATTTACAAAAGATCATGATTGATATACACTGAAACTCACTAATATATCTACAATTTCTCAATATAAGAGAAAATTATAAATTAATCAAATAGACTCATCTAGACAAATGAGTCTTCTTCTTGATAAGTGCTACATGTACCTTGCAGATTCTATATGATGCAATAGAGGCATAAGGTAGAATCTAGATCAAATGACTCTCCTTCTTACACATGTCTATAAGTATTGCAGCCTAAAGTTTTATATGATGCAACAGAGGGTTAAGATAGAATCTCCATCAGATAAATCTTCTTCTTACACTTTTATAGAGTATTCTTTGGAAGAAGACGATCGTATCCATGTGGTTGTTGATGTTAATTGCTTAGTAATTAAGGATAAATTAGTGGTTAGTTAATAGATTTGGAAAAAGTTTCAAATATGGAGGGAATTTATAACTTATAGTTCAGGGATTAAAAGTGTAAGTAAATTTAAGGGGGGTATTTTGGTATTTTCACTGAATTACAAACGGTCAGTTAGAGGGGAGGACTGATTGCGAGCAATCGACAACCACATGGACCGGACTGTTGATTTTTTTCAAATGAGGGCTGAACCTATGATTGGATGTATAAGACCATACGGTGTGGGCGTTTACAAGCTGAGTGGAAGCTTGTCAACGCCGTGCACACCAGCCCGGCCTCGGCGTGGGTCATTCGGCGGTGTAAATCCCACAGGCATTGAGGCCAAATTCATGTTGACGTGGCAAGTTTCAATTGGCGTGGGTATTAGCCGTTTGACAACAACCGTTATTTTTTTAAATTTTAAAAACTTAAATATTTAAAAAACAAAATTTTACCCGATTCCATATTTTTTACAAACTCTCACATTTCACCGAAATTTTTATAACCTCTCTCCCATTTCCACTTCACAAAACCGAACATGTCAGCCATTCATTGAGCCATTCATTGAACTGAAGAAGAGGATACCGCATTATGCAAGTTGTGGGTCGAAGCCTTGAGCCACTAGATGTTGCGTAACCGCTCGAGCGGTACGTTTTGGGGGAGAATTTTACAACACTTTTGCATTCATAGGGGGAAGACCACCCGAACCATGGACTCGCTTTCTTCTCGTTTTATGGTTATCCGTTTGGATTGCGAAATATTCGAGACGGTGCACACCGTGGTGGAAACGCGGATGGTGACCTTGGGGAGAACGACATTATACAAGTTGCTCTTATCAATTTCAGGTACGAACACAACTGTGAATTCCGTCACGTTTTGGCTTGGCAGATTATTAGATGTTTTATGTAGTAATTTTTAATTTTTATGTTTTAATTTAATTATGTAATCTTTTTATTTTATTTTAGTCGTGTGTTTTTTAGTTATCTAAGGGTTTTTATTATTATATTACTAGGTTAGAACCCCGTATATTAGACGGGTTGAATAAATGTAATTTTATATGTTAAATTAAAAAAATATTCTTTAAAAATCTCGTTTATTACACGGGTTGAATAAATGTAATTTTATATATAAAAATTATATCTCTAAGAATCCCATGTATGGTACTGAATAGATGTAATATTATATACCAAATAATAGAAACTCGTGATTTGTACGGGTTGAATAAATCTAATTATATATACTAAATAATAAAAAAAAGTTATATCTTTAAAAACACTGTGTATTAAACAAGTTAAATAAATGTAATTTTAATAACCTTGTATATTACTCGGGTTGGATAAATGTAATTTTATAAACTAAATAATAAAAAAGTTATATCCTTATAAACCTTGTGTGTTATACGGGTTGAATAAATCTAATTATATGTACTAAATCATCATCATAATCATACTCAGTAAATTCCACCAATAGCAAAGCTAAGGTAGAATCTGAGGAAGGTAAGATATAGAGGCTGCTTTCAGTGAGACCCTCGGCTCGATAGTAGTTTTGCATCAAGCCTTGGACATAAGGCACATAACACTCAGCAATCGAGACAAATACCGATTAGTGCATGTTCCCTTTTGTCTTTCTGTTATCAACGCCACCACATGATGATGATGGCGTTGATAAAATTGCATTATTAACCGTCCGCCGCTTTTAACGTTATTTTCACGAACTTAGTAAAATAACGTTAAAATTAATGCAGTTTCACTTTTGCTCTCCGAGCGTCCACACATATACATTATATGCGCATACCGCAAGCGGGGCAAATATATACTATTTAATAAAAAAAGTTATATCTTTTAAAACACCATGTATTACACGGGTTAAATAAATGTAATTTTGTATAGTAAATAATATGCTATTGGATTCGTTTAAAAAATCATAAATTTGGTTCGGTTTAATTTGAGTCAAATCACAAACTTGGTTAAGTTTAATTCAAATTGATTAGAACCCGAATTTGAAAATTAAAAACAGAATTATATTATTAGCTTCTCTTCCTAATTAGTGTTTTTTTTAGAATTTGATCTAATGTCTAATAAATTATTTTGTATATTTTGTTTGTAATTTAAATTTTTTATATGAGCGTATTATTGTTTTTTAAGATTATTGTTTTGTGCTATTATTTAAAAAATATCTTTAATTTATAACTTAAATTTGAAGATAATATATTATTAGAAAAAATAGAATATTTATAACTTAAATTTGAAGATAATATATTATTAGAAAAAATAGAATGATTATATCCGACATTCAAAGTAAGATAATATTTAATATTAATTAATTATTTATTATTTAATTAATTGATATAAGATAAGTATGAAAAGGCATGAAATTATAAATGTAGACGCCTTCAATGAATGACACGTGTCCCAAAACAGGTTTCTTTTATTATAGTAGATAGATGTAATGGTTTTTATTTTTAAACATGTAACGTTGAATTATTAACGTTATTTGTTTAATTACTTTTATTGTATTTTGATAAATTAATTAGAATTTATAGAATATTTCAATATAATTTAACAAAAAAAAAAAGTGGTTCACGTGTCAAATAACGCCACTCTTCCATGCCCCTTTTCAAACCCCTCTTTTCTGACGCAAACTGACGTGTCTTCCACGTGTCAGAGAAATCTCATTTTTCAGGCACCTCCACATCGTATGGTCTAAGTGCCCCGAAATCACCAGCATTTTTATCTGTTTCATTGTTTGATCCTTCCGCTTGCATCTGCCTGTCACACATTAAATTAAAATGTAAGTCAAAGGATGTAAAACGTAGGAAAATAATAAAGAACTTGTAGTAAGCCCTCCGCGTTACGGTAGGGGCGTAAAACCATGATAAATAGCACCAATACCACACCATGGTCAGCAACAACCAATACTAAAGTTGCGGCGTGTTAATGCGAAGAAAGTAGATCGAAAAGTAAAATATAGAAAATAATAAGTAAGACGATTTAAAACCCGCACGTCACGACAAATAGGGATGAGCATTTGGTACCGAGTATATTCGGTACCGGTACCCATTTTCCCATTTTTCGGTACCGGTACCGATACCACTTTTCTCAATTTTTCGGTACTGGTATTTTCGGTACCGAACGGGTGCCGTGCTCATCCCTAGCGACGAACCTGACTAACGGGAAGAAAATAGACGATAGGAAAAGTTGGTGTCGTGCTCATCCCTTATTTTCAAACGCACGTCGGCAACGCAGACTGGGTTTAGCCCGTCAGTGATGCGATGTCTGACGCGAGCTTCCAGTTTCTTCGTTTCGCATATCCGGTTGATCTTAGTTTCGACCTGATGATCCGTAAGGTTACCGAGAAGCTTCTTAAGCTTCATTAGACATGTGAAACATCGGTTTTCAATCACGCATCGAGATGCGAGTAAGGATACAACTAGTATGCGAGAACGAATAGGATTATGGTCTTATATGGTATGTTGATAGATAGGAACTATAGAAGGGCATGATTAGGAAATGATGAAGAGTGTACGTTTGTATGTGCATGGTTTGTAAATAAGTAAGTTAGGGGTAGGATTAGTATGTCCATATGTAATATAATTTCAAGGTATATGTAAGGTTTGGATAAAAGATATGTAAGCACGCATTTTAGATTTAGTATGTACTAATGAATATATTTTGTACATTTAAGGCACGGGTTTCATACGTACAAATATAAATAGTACTAATCAAGTTGCTATAGAGAATGAAATGAAGTGCAGGTACATCATTGTTGGATCATTAAAGGATAGACATGGAAATGTAAAATTGGAAGTCAGGGAGTTATCCGGATGAAATGCATTTAAGAACGGAACGTGATATGGCTGTTTAATTACGTATTTTTAGATTACGCTTAATGTCACCAAGTACTAATAATGTGAATGTATGTGGTGTCCGCATGTTACACGGATCATTACTATTAATCACAAGGTACAAGCGGGTAAGATCGAGTCAAAGAACATGGATTGTACGAAAGAGTGGTCACTTGGTTGTAGTCGCATGTTATATTTGAAATATATAAATTAAAAGATGAATGATGAAAATCTTTTTAATGAGTTGTCCTTAAATGGTTATTAAGTATGTTAGGACAAGTATAAAGAAAGAAATTTTAAGGTTCGTATTTTCCGCTGCGTCTTTTCAGTTAAATCGTGTTAGGGTCTTACAACTTGGTACCAGAGCCCTGGTTTGAGTGAAACCAAGTACAAATAAGTGAGTACTTGAACTCAAACCCGTGTGCTCTAGTGACTAGGGACCCGTACAATCCAAGACTCGATCAAGACCTAAAGGTAGAAGTTAATGAAAGCATGTATATGTACATTTATATGAAGAAACTAACTATGTTATATATATGTAAGGTAAGCATGGATAATTGAGAAGAATGTTCTGAGGCTACGGTCTAGGACCAACACCAAAGCATGTAATAAGACAAAATGGACCCCAGGTATGCAATTTCAATACATGGGTACCAGTGTTGGGAAAACCTCCCAAGGGAGGATAAATCTTAAATGAAGACAATGATGTTGTCATGGTAAAGTTTAAAAATGTTACGCAAACTAAAATCCATTTCTTCGGTTATAAGGTGATGATAATATGAAGGCGCGAGACTAGTATGTGGATTGCGCGTCTGGCCAGTGTGCAAGAAGCATATGACCCTCGTGAGACCATGATAGTCATCACATGTATGTTCGGTGGGATTGGAAGGTAAGTGATTCGTGTGGGTGTTTTGTCAACAAAATATAGGTGGACAGCAACCAGGTCAGCCTACTTGCAGAGGTTATTTTGGGGCCTTAACCATCTTGTTTTGGCATGATTTTTGGTGAGAAGTAAGATAACATTATAAATGATATTATGTAATTTTTGTAGATTTTTCTAAAATTCTTTGATGTGGTTTTGATGGTATTTTGTTCATAAAATAGTCGTTGAAAGCATTATGTTTAAAAATGTTGTAACGGGTCAAAATTTTATACATCACTAACCAAATGGTAACGGATCAAGGTGGATAAGTAGTCTTTATAGTTTTAGTTTGTGATTTACGTTAATAATATAATACTTAGATGAGAATGAAATCTAATAAGTAAATGAGACATGATTAAAATGTTACAACACGGTGAATATTGAAATTTTGACCCGTTATGATTTTATAAATGAAATGTGTGATCTCAGGGATTTGGTTTATGGCAATTAGATTGGGTACATTTACTAATGATCTTTATTATGGCAAGGATCGAGTCTGGATATGTTAACAGGTCGCATGGATCGAAACAAATAGAATAAGTTTAATGATGGTAAATTGATGCTGAAGGTGGTTGCCTATGTCCCTCCCAAGATAGACTACGCATGTTGTGGAAGCTTACGACAAATACCTTATGTGATATGTTGTGGTTTACGCCAAAGTGCATGTGGGTGTAGGCTATGCCATGGCTGGTGTAGCCTATGCCGGATTTGTCTTGACCTACCCATTTTTGTCGTGTTAAAATTTATTTTGATGCAAACCTTTTGCCATGTTTCCTAGATGTTATACAACTAACTTAAGGTTTTGTAATACCTTAGGTAATGTCGTGGATAAGTTAAATTTTATTTTTCAAAAGTATAACAATAGTGTACTCGTTTTGAAGATAAAAAACGTTTGTTTTTATGGTGCAATTTTTATTAAAAAAATAATGTCGTATGAAAAAGTTATTAACTTCTTCTTTTTGTTCAATCTCACTCATTTAACCTATGTTATTGATTAGTTAATAGATGGTCATGATTATTTTGTACACTTCCTACCCAGATAAACTTCCTAGTATATTCCGACCATATTTTTGCTTTATTTTTTACTTTTTCAATTAGATTTCATATATTTTTGTTTTCTTTTTAATTTTTCTTAATTACTCTCTAAAGTGAATTGTGTGATGTCCATGTTTTTAGTTTTTTTATAGTTATTTTTAATATAATTGTTATAAAATTTTGGTTTTATGGTTTTTTCGACATGTAAATATAAAAATGTTGAGTTTTTTTATATACACTTATATTGTTTACCTTTTTTTGTTATTTGAATAACAAAATATAAAAATTTTAAATACATTGTCCAACATGTTTATTTTTATTTACGATTCAATAAATCTTTTAGTCAAATGGGTAAATATAGTTGATTTTTTTTTTGTTCTTTGATGTGATGAACAGAAATTATGTTCGAACTATATCGGTAATGGTACCGTATTCGTCCTTATGTTTTCTCGACGTGGCATAAAAACTGAGCCGATACTAACCGTGCCGATATCGACCAAAATCCCGCCACAGAGCGTGAGAAATCCCACTAGTTTCTAACAACAAACAAAATAACATTAATATCTAAGAAACAAAATAACATTAATATTTCTAACAATAAACAGAATAACATTAATATTTTCAACGTATACGTGTAGAGAAGTCCGATCAACAAGGCTAAGCCAACTTCATCATCACTAACTTCTAGGCCCAAAATAACAAACCACAAACAAACCAAAAAAAAATGGCAGACCAGCTACAGAGATCAGCAATATCATTCAGAAGACAAGGATCATCCGGTCTCATTTGGGACCACAACTTCTTATCCGGCGAACTCAACCGCTTTTCCCAACCCAAACCCCCCTCAGCTAACGCCGATCCGGTTCAAACTGCCGAAAACGAAGAGTCGAATACAACGATAAGACCCGTCAATACCGTTAGACGGAACCGGTCCAGAAACGGTGCAGAATTGGTACCAGAGCCGCCGTCACCCAGGGTTCGTGTTTGTGGGCTTTGTCGTGTTTTTGGTAAGGGTAATAAAAGTCATGCACGAACCGGTTCACGTAAGCGTGGTATTGTTTGAGTGGTTATGTAATTGTTGTTTTGAATTATTCGTCGAGACGTGATGCTTAGAATTGTCAAAAATCGATTGTTACGTGAATTAATTTCGATAATAACGAGGTGTAAGGTTTTGTTTGTGATTCTAGTTTCTTTAATTTTTCTTCCTATATAATTTATGGTTATGGTTATTATAACCTTTTGATAGGCACCACCGAACGGCCTTTTATTCAGGTTAAATGTTTAAACATCAATCCAATGGCAAAAACTAAAATAGTTAATTTGATTAGAAATAGATGTGGGATTTAAATCTTACATGGGTTTGATTCTTTTTATTTGCTTAGGTCAAGGGTGTGGCTTGGGCCCCCTCCCCCCCTCCCCCTCCCGCCACATCACCAACTTTAGCGCCCCGGGGCTCTCCCATATGACATGGCGTCTAGGTGGATCTGACATGGCGTGATAAAGCCCCTAGGGGCTTTAGGGGACTTGGGGCGGTGACTTTTGCTCTGTGATGGGACAAAGTTCAACGCGTGATATTTCAATTATTCCACCGACACCATGCAATGTTAACGAGTTATGGATAGATTCCGTGATAATGTTAACGCGTGATAAGGTTTGAGTGATGGAACATGTGAGGGGTGTGAGGGTTTATTGTTGGGTGTTGTGAGTGATAACCATTGCCACTAAAAAAGGTTGTGAATGATGGAAAAATGGTTGATGACATGACGGAACTTGATTGGGTGTTGTGAGTGATGAGTGATGACCACCCCCCTTATACCACACCCTCGAGTCTTAACATCTGTGTTTGATTAGAGGTCCATCTTCAAATCTTATGAGGTTGGTTTTAAATAGGTACTTCTGGACCTGAATAAATAGACTGATACTACTGGATCATCTATGCTGCCTCATTAAAAACCTTACTAAGAAAACCCAGTGGGACAAAACTTAGTTAAGGGAAAAAGAGTACAGCGTGTATAATTCTCCCCATGAATTCAACAAACATCTTTCAATCTACGAAGACCGATCTTGTCTGATAACTGCTCAAAACTGCTTCTAGGTAAAGATTTTGTGAACAGGTCTGCTAGATTTTCACTTGACTTGATCTGACGAACATCGATTTCCCTTTCTTTCTGCAAGTCATATGTTGAGAAGAACTTTGGTGAGATGTGCTTTGTTCGATCACCCTTGATATAACCTTCTCTGATCTGAGCTATGCAAGCAGCATTGTCTTCATAAATAATTGTCGGCTCCTTCTTGATCTGTTCTAATCCGCATGCTTCTTGTATGTGATTAATCATTGATCTCAACCACACGTATTCTCGACCAGCATCATATAGTGCTATCAATTCGGCATGATTTGATGATGTTGCTGTAAGTGTTTGCTTAGTTGACTTCCAAGAAATTGCTGTGCCACCGTATGTGAATACATAACCTGTCTGAGATTTTGCTTTGTGAGGATCTGATAGATATCCGGCATCAGCATACCCAACAAGCTAGGACTTTTGATCTTTCTGATAGAAAAGACCTAAATCTTGTGTCCCGCAAATATACCAGAATATATGTTTTACACCATTCCAGTGTCTACGTGTTGGATTCGAACTGTATCTCGCTAGTACATGTACTGCAAATGCAATGTCAGGTCTTGTGTTATTTGCGAGATACATAAGGGCATCGATCGCGCTTAAGTATGGTACTTCTGGACCAAGTACTTCTTCGCCTTCTTCTTGAGGGCGATAAGGATCCTTCTGTGGATCTAGCGGTCGGACAACCATAGGTACGCTAAACGGATGCGCTTTATCCATATTGACCCGTACTAACATCTTCTGGATGTAGTTTGATTGATGGACAAATGTGCCATTGCACAGATACTCAAATTGTAGTCCGATACATAATTTCGTCATACCAAGATCTTTCATTTCAAATTCCTTCTTTAGCAAATGAGCAGCTTTCTCTATCTCTTCAGGAGATCCGATGATGTTGATATCATCAACATAGACTGCTATTATAGTGAAATTTGAGAGTGATCTTTTTATAAAAACACATGGACTGATTACATCAGACTTGTATCCTTCTTTTTCGAGATATTTACTAAGTCGATTGTACCACATACGACCAGATTGTTTGAGACCATATAAAGATCTCTGGAGCTTTATAGAACACATATCTCGAGGTGTTGATTTTAATGCTTCAGGCAATTTTAATCCTTTAGGGATTTTCATGTAGATGTCATTTTCAAGTGTCCCGTATAAGTATGCGGTGACGACATCCATTAGTCTCATATGAAGTCCTTCAGAGATTGTGAGGCCGATTAGGAACCTAAGGGTTATCGCATCTACTACAGGGGAATACGTTTCCTCATAATCAACTCCTGGATTTGGGAAAACCCTTGTGCTACAAGTCGAGCCTTATATCGTACAATCTCATTCTTTTCATTTCTCTTTATTGCAAACACCCATTTATACCCTACTGGTTTGACGTCTATGGGCGTTCGGACTACAGGTCCGAAAACATGTCGCTTTTCGAGCGAATTTAATTCGGCATTCATGGCTTCTTGCCATCTTGGCCAATCATTTCTGTGCATGCACACTTCTAAAGTTTTAGGCACGTAATCATTTTCATTGATTACATCCGTTGCTATAGCATATGTGAATACATCATCAACACGTGTTTTATTCCGGTTCCACATTGTACTATCTTGTACATAATTAATAGAGATTTCATTTTCGTTCGGTACCGGTGTTTTCTCTGAAACTTCATTTTCCTCTGGATTCATAGTTGTCTCTTCTGGGACATTTACCTCTACCGGGGTTTCACTTATAATCTTTTGTGAGTTTTCACCAACTGCGTTACTTTGCTCTTTTTGTTTCCGTGGGTTTTTGTCTTTGGAACCGATTGGTCTCCCACGCTTTCGTTGTATAGTAATCGCTTCTGGGATTACTTCAATTCGAGCAGGTGCATTTGATGCTGGTACATGTGACTTTGTCACTCTATTCGTGTCTGTGAATGCATCTGGTAATTCATTTGCTATTCTTTGCAAATGTATGATCTTTTGGACTTCATATTCACATTGACTACTTCGGGGGTCGAGATTTGATAGCGATGATGCATTCCACGTTATTTCTTGCATTACCAGTCTTTCTTTGTCCTTATCTCCCCCTAAGACTGGGAACATTGTTTCATTAAAATGACAGTCAGCATACCGTGCTGTAAACATATCTCCCGTCATTGGTTCTAAATATTTAATTATGGACGGGGAGTTAAAACCAATATAGATACCCAGTCTTCTTTGGGGTCCCATTGTAGTACGTTGTGGTGGCGGTATTGGTACATATACTGCACAACCAAAAATTCTAAGGTGGGACAAACTTGGTTCTCGTCCGGAGACCAGTTGTAATGGGGAGTATTCGTGATCAGCAGTTGGTCTCAATCTAATCAGTGCAGCGGCATGCAAAATAGCATGACCCCATGCAGAAGATGGTAATTTACATCTCATTAAGAGTGGTCTAGCGATTATTTGTAACCGTTTAATCAGAGATTCAGCTAAACCGTTTTGTGTGTGAACATGAGGTACTGAATGTTCAACATTGATCCCAATTGACATACAATAGTCATTAAAAGCTTGAGATGTGAACTCTCCCGCATTATCCATCCGGATGTTTTTAATTTGATTATCGGGGAAATTGGCTCTCAATTGTATGATTTGAGCTAAAAACCGGGCAAATGCTACATTTCGAGTAGCTAAAAGGCTCACATGTGACCACCTTGAGGATGCGTCTATTAAGACCAAGAAATAGCGGAATGGTCCACACGGGGGATGAATAGGCCCACAAATATCCCCTTGGATTCTTTCTAAAAATGATGGGGTTTCATGTACCAATTTAGTTTGTGAGGGCCGAGTTATAAGTTTGCCCAGAGAGCATGCTGCACATGATAAGTCTTGTGGTAGCAAAACTTTTAAGTTTTTGAGAGGGTGCCCGGTTGCACTTTTAGTTATTCGTCTCATCATTTTTCTACCAGGGTGACCTAGACGGTCATGCCATATATTGAATGTGTCTTTATCTAATAGCTTTTGGTTACTCACCATGTATGATTCGATAGGATTGATATTAGTACAATATAATCCAGAGGATAAGGCTTCTAATTGTTTCAATAATTATTTCTTGGCCATTTTTGTTTGAAGTAATTTGAAGATATTCAATTTTATTTTCAGATATTGTTTTTAAGTGGTAACTGTTTTTTCGAATATCTTTAAAGCTGAGTAAATTTCTTCTGGATTTACTAGAATATAATGCATTATCAATAGTTAATTTGGTACCCGAAGATAATGTTATGTGTGCTCTGCCGGAGCCTTCGATAAGATTACTGACGCCAGATATAGTACTAATCGGTGTCTCTGCCGGAGACAACTCAGAAAAAAATTTCATATCTTTAAGAATAGTGTTAGTACTACCGCTATCTACCAGGCATTCATCACCAATAATAGCTCTACTGTAGCTAGCATGCATATTTCTTCAGGAAATAAAAAAAAATAAAAGTTAATTCAAGTGCGGTAAATTCAAGTTTTGATAAGTTCGACATATTATCTACAAAGGAAAAAATAAGGCATTTTAAAAACAAGCCTTCCAATGAAATGTATATTGTATGAGAACTTCGGGTTCTCTTTTGCTAGAACTGTAGGTTCTAAACTTTAAGTATGTTTATAAAATAGAGAAGGAAAATAAAGTCATTTATGAATTTTGTATCCTGTAATGTGGTTGTCTGGTAACATTATATTGGGTTAAAATTGGAATTCAAATAATATCCCACTATATATTCGTACTAAAAAAATGTCATTCTAATTAAAAAAATGTTCGATCAAAACTAATATCAAATAATTATTTATTGATATGTAATGGAGAACAGTTGGATCAAAACATTAAATAATAATTATTATTAACACATATATTTTAAAACCACCATCCGGTTCTTTTTCCCATCGAAAACTCCAATAACCAAAAACTGTTTATATATATAAAATATGGGACCAAAGTAAAACTAAGTTTTCAATTCCATTTAGAAAATTCAAAATCACATGGATATTTAACATCCACATAATGATCCGTAAACTGAGACAAATTGCATGTTTACTAATGCCTTTGGTGAGTGATAACTTTAGTAAAAAACAAAGTTTTCAAATTCATTTTTCAAAACTACATGTATCCATTAAAGAACCCACATGGACTGTAGCAATATTAAAAAAAAATGTATTCACATTTAGCCCATGAATTTAAAAAAAATATATATATGGTCCATATGAAGGTTGTTTTTGGGTTGCTACGATGTACTGGGCCAGAATTAAAAAAAAAATATATGGTCCCTTTTAATTTGCAAAAGGCCCACGATTTTGAGTGGCATGCGATTAAAAAAAATCCGATATGTATATGTTTTTTTATTTATTTATTTGTTTATTTTTTAAATCAATATATGAAAATTCTTAGTATTTTGTTATTCGGGAGTAGGGGCCAGGTGTCAAAAGGGAACACCAATGTAGATTTCGAGAAGTTGAGGTAAAGAATATTATATCAAAGTTACAGACATGTGCTGAATATAAGTTTTTTGTAATTGGATCGATACTAACTTGCCCTTTTAGTAAATCACCATCCAGTAGGTGGGTTGGCCTTGTGTATCCTTAATCGGCCCAATACAAGTAATATAAAGTATATTGTGGAATATAGATGGATAACAGTTGTTACCCACAACTTGCTTTTAATATATGCAAAACTAGCTTTTTATTGTTATTATTATTTTTATTATTTTATTTAACCATCGTAAGAGTGATATTAGGTAACCCTAGAAAAGATAGTCAGCCGCCTCATATTCTATACAACTTCCCATCTACACTACTGTCAAAGAACTCCAAAACAATCTCTTCTCCATCGTACCACCGAATTTCCAGCGGCTTCGCTAACTCCAATTTCGCTTTTAAAAGTGATCTCCAGGCAAAGCGGCAACTGCAATTTCAATCGTCGCCTAGAGGCTTATTGGAAATGACCATCTCCGGTACGGATTCCGATGATGGATGGAAGGGCAGGTTTCTCTCTTGCTTCTTCGATGGGATCTGGACGGAGGATGATGTGACGATCGATGTTGAGTTCGGTTTTTCGCCAAACGGATAGTAGAGGCCAGCGGAAGAACATAAGAGGGCTCTGTAAACGGCGTTATCATGAGGAAGAATGTCGGTGCCGTCGATACTACCGGCTTGCTGCTGTTGTTGTCGGTGCTTTCCCATAAGAAAGTTGATCACTTCCTGTTGTCACCTCCATCAAGAAATCTAGAGAGAGAGGAGGTAGAGAAAGAGAAGAGGTCCGGCAGTGATGAGGTCTAAAAAGGCGGTTGAGGACAATCGTCAGAGTGAGTTTTTTTTTCGTTGTTTATTCCCTGTTAGTTGTACGGGGTTCATGAATTTGGGCGGCAATGACCGCCGGTTTGATTGAAACAAAAAAAATCAACAATTTGTGATTTTTCTTTTGATACATGTCTGTTTGCAATAATATATATATATATATATATATATATATATATATATATATTCAATACAGTACGAGATATTGATAGTGTACCCGGATTTGATGAACTGGAGAATGTTTTGAATGATAGCGACTTGGGGATGATTTCAGATTGCCGGTAATCTCAGTTGATTAGAGTCTACGTGCTGATAACGTGTTAAAAACCAAAGAGAAAAGAGATAAAACTGAATTCTCATTATTCAACATTACAATATATAGATGAAGAAAACTATAAACCCTAAAGCCCATAAGTAATGTGTTGGGCCTAAAATGTCTGGTCTATAACAATTACATTATTATTGTTATTATTTTTACATTAAAAAAAAAGCTTGTGAATAGTTGTTGAGTATGAAGCCACTTGATCAAGTGGACAAGAAAAACTTTTCTGATGTCAGGATAAGAGGATAAGGGGCAGCGGCCATTATTCACTGATCTTGTTTTATTTTAAACTTCTTTCTCTTTCTTCAATCTCTATATAAGAGATTCATATGTATTGTAATTCCTTGTACCTCTCCAGAAATATAAACTCCTAGTTACTCGTAGACGTAGGTCAGTTTAGACCGAACCACGTAAATCCTTTGTGTTCTTGATTGCAGCAGATTGTGTGAGAGCAGAGTGTGTGTGGTCCGAGTTCGTGTGTGAGAGAGTCCGATCCCAACAACTGGTATCAGAGCTCAGGCTCGTGTTGTTGAACCGAACAGAAACCAATCAGAATGAACAAAAACCGAACAGAAACGAAGGTGTAGAAGAAGAAGATACCTGAAGGTGCAGAAATCTGAACTAGGGTTCCGATTTGCATCAGTTTCTACCAGATTGTTCACGTCAGCCATTTTCTGTTTGAAGCCGCTGCCGCCCACACCGCCGGATTCCGTCAGAATCACGGTCACCACCATCAGAATAGCCTCCACCGCCATCAGAATCGCCTCCACCACCATCAGAAACGCCTCCACCGCTATCAGAACCGCCGGCAGAACCGTCGGTCATCTTCTGCTGCCAGCCGCCGCCGCTGTCTAGGGTTCCGATTGAACCCAGTTTAGCTTTTGTTTGACACACGAACAGGAGAGAAGAAGAAGCTGAACTAGTAAGATCGAACTAGGGTTCCGATTGAACCCAGTCTCCTGTTCATCGCAGGAAGAAGAAGAAAAGAGAGAGCAGACTCTTTTTTTTTTTTGTTCTGGTGGAATTGGGGAAGAAGAAAAGAAACATACGTGCTTTTATTTTCTGGTGGAAAATTGAGTTTCTCAATATTATCAAAGGCCCCTCAACTTTAAACAAAAATTGGGTTTAGTTCTTTTTATTTAATCCTTTGGCAGTAGTAGCCGAACTTTTATTTTTCAAAGAACTAAATTTTTTTTGGGCATTAGGAAGAAAGTTTAAAAATTTCAAGATCAGTTTTTTGACCGGTTAAACCAGAAAATTTTCAGAGTATCGTTTCGTTGAAGATCGAAGAAACAGAACCGTAGACCAGTGCTTGTTTCGGTTGTTTCAGTTTGATTTTCGGTTTATTTTTCGATTTCAGTTTCGTTTAGTCGTATTTGAGTTATCATGACAGAAGACGGGAAGGTGCAAATCGACAAGTTTAACAGTACAAATTTTAGCTGGTGGAAGATGCAAATTGAGGCATTATTGGTTCAAAAAGATCTTGATATTGTGTTAACAGGAGTTAGACCAGAAAGGGTGGAACCAGCAGATTGGGAATCAAAAGACAGGAAAGCCAGGGCAGTTGTTACATTGGCATTATCAAAGACTGTGGCATTCAACATCATGAAGGAAACCACAACAAGTGGCATGATGTTAGCCCTATCTAACATGTACGAGAAGCCTTCGGCAGCTAATAAGGTCTTTCTGATTCGAGAGCTGGTGAATACTAGGATGAGGGAAGGCAGTTCAGTCACAGAGCACATCAACAAGTTGAACTCGATTTTGGCCAGACTTGAGTCAGTAGGCATCAAATTCGAAGATGAAGTTCAAGCTTTGCTACTGTTATCTTCTTTGCCAGACAGTTGGTCCGGAACTGTTACAGCGATTTCCAGTTCATCAGGTACCAACGGATTTACTTTTGAAGGGATTCGTGATCTTATTCTGAGTGAGGACGTCAGAAGAAGAAGTTCGAGTGGATCATCGAGTGAATTACTGAATATTGGCAGAGGAAGGAAGAATAACAGAGATAGTCGGAGCAGGAACATAAATAGGAGTCAGTCTAGGGCTTGAGGTGATGTAACCTGTTGGAACTGCAAAGAGGTAGGACATTTTAGGAATCAATGTCCAAATGAGAATAAAGAAGTTAACGCTGCAGTAGCCCACTCAGATGATGATGTTTTGATCTGTAGTGTGGAAAGCAATGTGGATTCCTGGGTTATGGATTCGGGTGCTTCATTTCACGCTACCCACAGCAGTGAAGCACTGCGAAATCTGAAAGAAGGTGATTTTGGTAAGGTAAGACTGGCGAACGATGAGGTTCTTGATGTGACGAGCATGGGTGACTTAGATCTGAAGACTCAAGTCGGTTCATGGACTTTGAAGGATGTCAGGGTGATTCCAAGCTTAAAGAAACAGTTAATTTCTGCTGGGCAGTTGGATGAACAGGGGCACGAGGTTAAGTTCAAGAACGGGCAGTGGAAGGTTCTAAAGGGAAATCTAGTCGTAGCTCGAGGAAAGAAATGGGGTTCGCTGTATATGGTCAGTTTACCGTCTGAGGGAGTAACCGTCCCAGTTCAGAAGAAGACCAAGATCCGATTCACAGAATCTCGTGGGCAGAAGAAGGTTTGTTTTGCAGATGGCAAACCCAGAGCCACAGGTCAGATTCAGGATGAACGTGCTAGAAAAGGTTCAGTAAAACCAGTCAGGGGCATTCGTGGCAGTGGGAGCACCCGGGACGTGCTTCAGTCAGAGTTACCAGACGACAGTGGGTTAAGAGAACCAGTATTCCAGCTGTCAAAGTCTCTCCAGTTGATAATCTGCTTTATTCGGAGAGTGTTTGTTCTCAGGTTGTTCCAGGATTGGGCAGTTCATGTCAGTGGGAGCCGATAGGAACAGAGAATGGGTCAGTGGCAGACTTAGCCATGACTGATGTGTTGGAGCTAACGGAAGCTTCAACGGGCCTTCAGGATAATTGAAGAGAAGGCCGGGTAACTAGGAAGGAGCTAAGATCAAAAGGTTTTTATAGAAATGTAGATGCACAGTTGAAGCACAGGTGAAGATTATCCCGTGGCTTCAAGTGGGAGATTGTTGAGTATGAAGCCACTTGATCAAGTGGACAAGAAAAACTTATCTGATGTCAGGATAAGAGGATAAGGGGCAGAGGCCATTATTCACTGATCTTGTTTTATTTTAAACTTCTTTCTCTTTCTTCAATCTCTATATAAGAGATTCATATGTATTGTAATTCCTTGTACCTCTACAGAAATATAAACTCTTAGTTACCCGTGGACGTAGGTCAGTTTAGACCGAACCACGTAAATCCTTTGTGTTCTTGATTGCAGTAGATTGTGTGAGAGCAGAGTGTGTGTGGTCCGAGTTCGTGTGTGAGAGAGTCCGATCCCAACAATAGTAACTCCAACCACATGTCACACCATGATTTGCTTCTTTTTTTCCCTGTTCTGTATTTTGATAGCGTTTAAATATAACTGATTTTGAATTTATAATGTGTTATAGGTCTTGGTAAATTGGTTGGTTGTCTCAATGTTAATTTATTTGACAGGGGTTCAATTCTTTGGTGAGTTTTTTTTCCTTTTTTTTACCTTAGGTAGTAGTGCTGGACAAATGCACCTTTTAGTGGCCTTTTATAATACATTCTTTGGACTTAATTTTATGAACGTTTTCAGTTAGTATACTTTTGATCGATAAACAATTATAAAAGAAAAAATCAGTACGTTCAAATCACATTAAAAAACCCGACCCCGCAACGCGGGAAATCAATTCTAGTTTATCTAAATTATGTAACTTATAGTTTACTCTTATAAATCAATATATTTATGTATAATAAGTTTATGTATTTATAACCTTATAAGCCATCTACAACTTCACATATAAATATACATTCTATAAAGACAACATAATTTTAAATAAAAAATTTCAAAGAAAAATAATTAAAATACATGCAACACATCCTTTTAGATTTTTGAAAGTCATTTCCCACAAACCTTAACCTCAAACACAATATATATAGAGAGAAAGAGACACGGTAACATATTCTTATTATTAGGTATTATTTTGAAAACCACACCAGATCATCTCTTCATCACCAGTTATTATAAATTCAAATTAACTAACCCACAAAACCACCAATAAAAGTAAAAAAAATATTAAATATTATTAAGCATAATATTGTAATGCTGACTGTTGATCATATGAAGACTAAACGATCTCGAGGAAGATCTTGGTATCTCACCCGCCTTGCTTCTTGTACTTTGTTTGCCTTCAAGGAGCTTAGAGCTGTTCTTGAAGGCAGGGTCGGACTTACCTGATAGTGAGGGGTAGCACCCGCTACCACTTAACTTTGTTGGCGAAGTGTAAAAATAGTGTAAAATTTTTGTTTTATTTTCTGTCTTATGTATTACGCCATCCCTAAGTCTATTAACTCTGATTTTTTTCTAGATTCGACACTGCTTGAACGACCCCACTGAACAATAGCATAGTTTGAAGGGAACAATCGTGTAACCACATGACACTCTTCACGTCATGTAATAATTTCTGATATCGATGTTGTATCCAACATAGTTATTATTATTAACTTAAAAGGGAGCATTGCAATCATATAATTCAAAAGCAAGTTGATTAAGAATATATTTTATATTCAAGAAGAATAAAATAGTAAAAATGACAAACAGAAAAACTAAAAATATTCAACACATTTTTATAAAATACTAAAAATAATACTATTTGTTTAAAAAAATGGTCAGCTAAAATAGTGAACTTTGAAAATATTCCTTATACTAAATAATATTGGGAAAATTATATTTTTTGTCCTTTACGTTTACAATATTTTTAAGTAAATGTCCTTTAGCTTTAAAAATGTTAGGATTCATCGTTTACGTTTCAAAAATCTTACACGGTCTGTAATTTGGCCTTAACCCGTTTAATTTTTAACGTTAAATGGTGTAACGTGAACCTCAAGTGAGGGCAACACAACCATTTTACTTTCTTAAGGACTATTTGTGTAATTAACTTGAACTTTTGAACCAAGTTTTACTCTTTACCCCCCTCTAAACTCACACTCTCACTCTTATTTTTGCATTTCGGTTCGGGATTTGATAACAGTTTCAGAAAGGTATCCTCTAAGCACGAAAGAGAAAAAAAAACTCTACATGGCATCATTCTTTCTTTCGGCTTATTGAAGCATTTGGAAAGTGAGGAATAGTGTGGTTTTTCTTCTAAGATGCGTCCATATTCAAGATAAAATCGCTAGGGTTTTTTAAGATGCGTCCATATTCAAGATAAAACTAGCTGTAAAGAAGTTCGTCGCGTTGCGGCGAATTTCTTTTGTTATTTAGTCTGTGTTTACATATGTGTTTTGAAATCACTACGAGCGTGTTGCAAACGGAACTGCTGACAAGAATAAAAAAATGTAGAAAAAAACACTAAAAGATAACCGAAAGAAAATCAACAAAAAAGTTGTATTGTAACAATGTTGTTCGTATGAAACCCGTGGTCAGAGAAGAGCAAATTGTTCTGGATACCGATACCAAATTTGCCGAACCGAAAGATCTTAAGTACCAATTCGGTACCGACTTTTGGCATTCCTGGTACCGGTTCACTACCGTTTTTTACCTTCATATACCGGTATCGTAACCGGTATTTTTCGGTATCAGTACCAATTCTGTATCGGTTGGCACCGAGCTCATCCCTACCCCTGAAACTAAAAAAAGAAAAAATTAAAAGTTGAAGAAAATCAACAAAAAAAAAGTTGTATGATATCGTTGTTCGTACGGTAACCGTGATCAGGGATGAGCAAATGGTACCGGGTAGCAGCACTGAATTTCCCGAACCAAAAGATTTCCAAAATCAATTAGGCACCAACTTTTACATTTTCTGTATTAGTGCCGGATTTTACCTTCATGTACTGATATCGAACAGGACCGTCTCGGTATTTTTGATACCAATACTGGTTCGATACAGGTTGACACCAAACTTATCCCAACCCCTGATATGAAAAAAAAGATTAAAGTTAAAAAGTGAAGAAAATAACTATAATTATAATAATAAAAGTAATAAAAAAACTATATATTATTATAATATTAAAATCACTATTCATTTCATTTATTTTATTAATATTAATTAAAATTAATATTAATATTAATATTAATAATAATAATAATAATTAATAATAATAATATTAATAATAATGTATAATATAATATAATATAATATAATATAATATAATATAATATAATATAGGAGAAGGTTCAAATGAAAACCACTAGTTATTGTGAAAACTCGAAAACTAATTAAAAAAAGCAAAAAAAACATACAAAAATTTTTTTTTTAAAATTTTTTTTTTTGCAATCAAAATTTCGCAGGTTTTTTAATATAAAAAAAATTTAAAAAAAAAAAAATTTGTGTAGTGCACATGTGTAATACTGCACATATGTATGTGTACTACACATGTGTATTATTACACATGTGCACTACACAAATTTTTTTTTTTTGAAAGAAAAGTTTTTTTATATATAAAAACTAGTGATTTTTATAAAAAAAAATTGAAAAAAAAAAATTTTTTGTGTGTTTTTAGGCTTTTTTTAGTTAGTTTTCGAGTTTTCACAATAAAAGTGGTTTTCATTTGAACCATCCCCATATAATATAATGTAATGTAATGTAATATAATATAATATAATATAATATAATATAATATAATATAATATAATATAATATAATATAATATAATATAATATAATATAATATAATATAATATAATATAATATAATATAATATAATATAATATAATATAATATAATATAATATAATATAATATAATATAATATAATATAATATAATATAATATAATATAATATAATATAATATAATATAATATAATATAATATAATATAATATAATATAATATAATATAATGTATAATGTATAATATAATAATATAATATAATATAATGTATAATGTATAATGTATAATTTCATTTCTTTTATTAATAAATGTATAGGAATCTATACTATATAATAAAAGAAATCTGTTTTGGGACACTTGTCATTCTCTCATTTAATTGATTAAAATTATTAATAATACAAAAAATAATAATATAGTTGCTTTCAAAATTCAAATTCCATTATTCCTTATCCGTTCACCAAAACAAACTAATTTTAATATTTTTCCATTACTTTTAATACATATTTTAATAAATTATATATATATTCACGATTAATCTTAGTGATAAAAGTTGTTAGTTTGTAATATTCTGCTCATAGTAATTAATGTCACTAAATATTAAAAAAGTTAAAATTTCATAAAATTGTTAAGGTTATCTAAAATCTAATATAATAATATAAAATGCCGACATTTTAATTTAAAGAGTCTTAACCTACTATAGAATTTTTTTTCTTAATTTTCTACTTCAAATTAAATAAACTAACCTATATTCGGTTTTTGTTGAGAAGGTATGTTTTTTTCTCTCAATGTTTTTCATCGCAAATGAGATTATTAATTCTTTCAATTAATTTTTTTAACATTGTTTATTTATTACATGTAATATAAATGGTAGAACACGAATATCTATTACTTAAAGAGTTTGCAGATGGAAATTGGTGATTTTCTATCCAATAACGTGTTTAAACCAACTGGTGATGTTTAGGAGATAATAGAAGTATATATATATATATATATATATATATATATATATATATATATATATATATATATTTTAATTTAGTTGGTTATATGTTGATTAAATAATCTATATCTATACTATATGATAAAAGAAACCTGTTTTGAGACACTTGTCATCCTCTCATTTAATTTATTAAAATTATTAATAATACTAAAAATAATAATATTAGTCCCCGCGGTTTACACAAAATAACATACTTAGGTACTAATAGTTTAAAATCACCTTCTAGGGTATTAACTTTTCATTTTGTAACGTTTGGAGGTATTAACTTCTAGGGTATTAACATAGTTAGTCCTTGTGGTTTGCACAAAATAACATACTTAGGTACTAATAGAATGTGATTTAAAGCTACAAATAACGTTAATACCTTCAAACGTTACAAAATGAAAAGTTAATACCCTAGAATGTGATTTTAAACTATTAGTACCTAAGTATGTTATTTTGTGCAAACCACAGGGACTAACTATGTAATTAACTCTAATCTAAATTAATACAAATTCTTATTATTAATAATATTTAATCAAATCTAAAATCTAAGCTAATACAAATTTTTATTATCAATAATATTTAATCAAATCTAATAAGAATTCATACGAATTCCAAAGTTGATATTAACTTTCAAATAATTAAAAAAAAATCCGCCTAACATCACAAATGTTTCTATTAAATTCGATTAATTAATTTGTTCAACAATTACTATTATCTTTATCATTCAGTACGGTTAACCGATTTATCATAATACAACCTCCCACCTATTCAATCATATGATTTTTCAATCTTATATTAACTAAATAAATAAAGATTAATATTCAATCTTATCCTACTTTAAATATAAAAAAATCCGTTAGTTCAGATTAATATTCAGTCTTATCCTACTTTAAATATAAAAAAATCCGTTAGTTTTTTTAAATATATTTTTTTATTATTTGGTATATAAAATCATATTTATTCAACCCATGTAATACACTGGGGTTTTTAAAAATATAACTTTTTTTATTATTTGGTAAACAATGTTATATTTATTCAACCCGTGTAATACAATGGTTTTAAAGATATAATTTTTTTTTATTATTTGATATATAATATTACATTTATTCAACCCGTACAATACATATGGTTCTTATAGATATAACTTATTTTATTATTTAATATATAAAATTACATTTCTTCAACCCGTGCAATAAAGGAGCATTTTAAAAAGATAATGTTTTATTATTTGGTATATAAAATTCATATATTCAACCCGTATAATACACGGGGTTATAACCTAGTATTAATGTATAGTAATAATAGATCGTCTCTTGTAAACGTGACATGAATAGATGTGTGTAATTTCCACTTGTAAGCCTTTATCTTCTAACGTCTTGCTAGTGTTTAACGAAAGTTGCGGTTTAAAATCATAAATAAATAAATATTGATTGGTGAGTTGTCTCTGTTCATTAATATGACACTATGTCATTACTTTGGACAACCATAATACTATAGAGAAAAGTACGAAGAGACTTGATTGAAATTTATGAAAGTAAAAGGTGTTAAAGCGTAAAGAGAGAAACAGGAAAATGATGTACCAACTTTTATCCTCCTGCAACCGACAATGATTCTTTCAAACTCTCCAAAACTCATCAATATATTTTAATTTCCCAATGAACTTATTGTTACTTGACAGTCTGACACTGTAGATATGATCACCGCAGGATCTTTATCTGTTGTTTCAAATCAAAAAAATGTTTGTGTCATCGTTTACTCGATATTTCTCTTTTCAAATTTCGCAGATGCAGGTGGTTTTGATTCTTTACTGCAGCAGCTACCGGAATTGGGGGTTTTCAGAAAGATTTTTGACTCAAGAATTGAACTGAATGTTATGGATTATGGTGCAAAAGGGAATGGTATTGAAGATGACACAAAGGTGAGTGAGTTAGCAGTAACAGTGGTTTCAGTTCACCAGGTGTTTGTGGAAATGCCATAGAGGGTTTTCTATGTGTTACCCACAAAAAGCTCACTTGAAATCAGGTCGTTTGTAAACGGGCTGAGCCGCGCTAGCTTGGTTTGTAAAGGACCAGAGCCTGAGCCATGGTTAGCTGGCTTGTTGGCTCGCTCGTTTGACCAGTTTAAATTAAGTTTTAATATATAAAAATATTATAACCCAAATAGCATTGTAGAAACTAATTTATGAACTTTTGAATGTGTATTTTAAACATTGCAGTTTGTTACTTTTTTTAGTAACTTTATTGAACTTATTTGATGAGTTATGCAGTTTACTATACATATTGAATCTATTTATAAATCCTACCAAAAAAAATATTATGTTTATTCAAAATTTAAAACATTGTAAATGAGAGCTCAATATTTCAGCTCATTAAGATAAACGAGCCGGCTATTTATAAAATTTGCCATAAAAATATTACTTTTATTAAACTTTGAAAAGTAAATGAGAGCTCGAAGTTTTAGCTGGTTAAGACAAGCGAGTCGAGCTGGCTCGTTTAACTTCGAGCCCGAGCTGAAACTGGCTCGACTCGGTTCGGCTCGTTTACACAAGTTTTTAGCACTTTCTGCTTACATTGTATGCTTTATGTTTTTATATAACTGTAACTGAAGTTTCTCATGGGACCTGTGAATAGATTTGAATTATGAATGTATACATCTGTTCTACAAAGGGAATCATCTGTTAAATGTTTCCGAGCAGGTTTTCGCAGATGTTTGGGACATGGCATGTTCTTCAAAGGTAGAATCAAGAATCATAATCCCTGACGGAAGTTACTGTCTTGTTAAACCAATTAGTCTTGGAGGACATTGCCACTCGAAAGTGACTTTAGTGGTACGAAAAACATCAACCGCTTTAAACAATATTCTTCCATAACGCACATTATCTTTTTAATCAGATTCTTGTTTACAATCTGCATAGATCTCTGGCTCCATTGTTGCTCCTAGCGATCCCGATGTTTGGGATAACAAGGATACACATAAGTGGCTATATTTCCATAGTGTGGATCACCTTACGGTTGAAGGGGGTGGAACCATTGATGGAATGGGGCAACGGTGGTGGGCTACTTCTTGTAAAACGGACCCGAAAAATGTATTTCTTGTTGCATACATGTTTCTTCGTTGATCATTCCATCTTTATCATATAACTACTAGTAGGGGTGCAAACGAGCCGAGCCCGAGCCCGACCAGGCTCTATTCGAGCTTTGTCTTTAAAGCTCGAGCTTGGCTCGTTGGTAGTTTCTCAAGCTCGAGCTCGGCTCATTTCTTATCTATTAATTAATAGGGTAGGGTTCATGCGAGAACCACCTTTATTGCGAGAACCGCGAGAACCAACGTGAACACAACAAAATAAACCCACTACACCACCAAAAACCTAAAAAAACCTAACCACCAAAAAATCGCTACTTTTAGTAGCCAAATTTTTTTTTATAACGAAATGTAGCGATTTTTTGATAAAAAAATTATTAAAAATTTTTTTTTATGTGTTTTTTAGATTTTTTTAGGTATTTTTGGCTGTGTTCACATTGGTTCTCGCGGTTCTCACAATAAAGGGTGGTTCCTAATGGATCCTTCTCCTTAATTAATATACTAAATAAAAATATTATAAATAATAGACTCGTTTAGGCTCGCGAGCTTTATAAGTGAAGCTCAGGCTCGGGCTCGTTTACTAAACAAGCTTATTTTTAGGTCTGGGCTTGGCTCGTAAACAAGTTTAAATAAGCTTGGCTCGGCTCGGCTCGTGTACTAGACAACTTTAAATAAGGGGTAAAGTTATTAAACATTAATAAAAACTAATATTAAGGCTTGATAAGGATCGGCAAGCCTGACGAGCTTTAATTTAGGCTCAAGCTCGGCTCGGCTCGGCTCGTTTCAAGCTTTTTCTTGAGCAGCTCGGCTCGTTTGCACCCCTACATATAAGCTAATATCTTTCTTATTATTTATTATCTGTTTTTGTAACCTTTTTACAGCCTTGTAGGCATGCTCCAACGGTCAGTACTAACGGTGAAGCAACAGGCTTAGTTTCATAGAATTATGTGATGTAATATATTAGATTACTATGCAGGCTATAACCTTTCACAGATGCAACAATTTGGTAGTCAAGAATCTCATGATTGTGAATGGTCAACAAATGCAAATGGCATTCACTACATGTGACACGGTTGCAGTGTCACATGTGAGTGTTTTTTCTCCTGCTAGCAGCCCTAATACTGATGGTATCCACATAAGCGAATCCACTAATGTTGAAATCAAAGACACTACTGTTCGAACAGGTTGGCTATATCGATCAATACAATTCAAGAGTGTTAGATATGAAAATTTTCTTTGAAATTAAGGTTATTACCGAATGTTCGGTTCACTTGCTTCAGGTGATGACTGCATATCTATAGTCAGTAATTCTTCGAAAGTTCAGGTGAGGAGGATTGTCTGCGGTCCTGGCCATGGGATAAGGTAAAAAAATGTCGTTATTTTCTTAATCATGAGAATATGTAGATGTAATTGCTAATATCGATCGTATAACTTTGAAGTGGCAAGTTATACAATATCTAGCCCAAAGGGGAACGGGCCGAACAAGTTGCAAGTTTCTCAAAAGTCTATTTGTAGTGCTTACAATCTCCTACATTGTTTTAGTAGAGTAAAGTACACTGATGGTCCTTGTGGTTTACCAAAATTTTGGATTTGGTCCCTAACGTTCCAAAAGTACACAGATGGTCTCTGTGGTTTGCACTTTGTAAAGCATTTAGTCCCCAAGTTTTTCCAATAGTACATGGATGGTCCCTGTGGTTTGCACTTTGCAACACGTTTAGTCCCTTACTTAGACATTCTAAAACAACCTTTAGATTTGTTGGTTGGGGACTAAATGCGTTACAAAGTGTAAACCACAGGGACCATCTGTGTACTTTTGGAAAGTTAGGGACCAAATCCAAAATTTTGGTAAACCTCAGGGACCATCAGTGTACTTTACTCGTTTTAGTAAAAAAAACTTAGGTAATGATTGTAATAATAATATTCTTATATTGCTATCATACTCTTCATTATATACGTAAATTTCAAAATGGATAAATAAGTGTTGAGTCAACTGAACCCACGCCTTTTGGGCCCTCGCTAGAAATTAATGCTTTCAACCTGTAACCATTTGACCCGTTACCCAACCCACCTGACCCCATCTTGTCACCTCTAGTATAATTTCATTAATATTAAAATATTTACTTTGGAAATTGGAAGTATCGGAAGCCTGGGAAAGTCGGACACCTGCGATCAAGTGTATGATGTGAGTGTTCAGGGGGCGTTTCTGTCCAACACTGAAAATGGCCTCAGGATCAAAACATGGCAGGTACTATTCACATTTGATATGAATCGGTCGATTTGGGCCGTTATTCTAACTGATCATGTGCGTAAGATGAAGAAAAAAAAAAGAAAAGAAAATTAGCTAAAAAAGAAAGCATACAAAATTGATTAAACGGGCTAGTGTATTTTTAAAATGCATGCAATTTCTTACATTATTTAATTCCAGAAAAATGTACATTTTTAACACGCTATTTATTTATAGAAAAGAAATTGGACAGAAGGGTGTTTTCAATCAACCTAACCCGACGTGTACAATAATTTACCAGTTACACGTTTAACTGTTTAGTTATCATATCATCTAAATCCTTCATTGTCTGCGCTAGGGAGGTAGTGGTTTTGTCCGTAATGTTACATTTGAGGATGTCTGGATGCAAAACGTATCGCATCCAATCATAATCGATCAATATTATTGTGATTCAGACAAGCCATGTCCAAACAAGGTACAATTGATCTTATTTGTTTTAGCCATATATCTTTGTCCGAGGGTTTGTTTTGTCCGTAATGTTACATTTTCGTCCATGAGGTTTGGCTAGTTTTGCGACTTTTGTCCAAAGGTTTGTTTTTCCGCATCTGGATCCAAAAGGTTTGAAATCTTGCCATTTTCATCCGGCTTGTTAACTCCATCCATTTTTCTCCGTTATTTCTGTCTTTTTCGCTAACTCTAAGGGCAATTCGGTCTTTTTCACTTTATGTAAAAAGATTGAATACCCCTGAAAAAGATCGAATTGCCTTTTAAGTTAACAAAAAACGACAGAACTACAAATGGATGGAGGTAACAAGCCAGATGGGAATGGCAAGATTTCAAACCTTTTGGATCCAGATGCGGAAAAACAAACCTTTGGACAAAAGTCGCAAACTGGCCAAACCTCAGGGACGAAAATGACATTTTACTCTTTTAAAACAATAGATGTGATTTTTTAATGAAAGTTGGAATTTTTATAAAATTGCAGACTTCTGCTGTAAATGTGGAGAACATATCTTTTGTGAATATTGGAGGAACTTCAGCTACCATGGAAGCTATAGTATTTGCTTGTAGTGATGTTTCCCCTTGTGAAGGGGTATATTTGGAAGATGTTGAAATTGTATCAGCATTTGGGGGTGTTACAACCTCATTTTGTTGGCAAGTCAACGGGTCAACTGCAGGCTATGTATACCCTCCTATTTGTTATTCAACTTGTAAAAGCTTCATTAAGCAGACTATTTCGTCTGCCACTAATCTTCAAGCAATCTAATCAACGTCATTTAACTTGTACATTATACAGTGAAAGTTGTACAGTGTCTGATCTACTTTTTTTTTGCATCTCTATTTGTAGCCTAAGTTTTAGAGTGCTAACGATATATTTTGACGGGTCTTGATGACAATTTTGGGTTGAACGGCTAACTATGGTTTTGGAAAACGATAAGCCAAACCGGACAAGTTGGTTGGGTCGCTGGATCAGCCAAAACAATTCAGTTTTGGTAGGTTGACGGTTTGATCAGTTAATTTATTTATTTTTTTTTTTCCAAAATCATTAGTTTATATAAGAACTTTTAAAAATAGGAAAGGTCGTTCGTCAACAGAATACATATACACAAATGCATATTATAAAAAATAAATTAATTATTAGGGTTAAACCCGCGGTTTAGATTACATGGCAGGTTTAAGTTTCAAACTGTCAGTTAAACATTAAAACATGAACGAACTGTCAAACCGTCAAAGTGGCTAATTTGCTTAGGTTTGGCCTCGTCAAAGTGGCTAACTTGCTTAGGTTTGGACGGTTTACAAAGTGTAAACGATTTGAATACATCCTACTAAGTTAAGAGATACTCGTGTATAAACGTCGCCACCAGCTGTTTTACGTATGACTTGTGTTGGTTGCAAAACAAGTGAATTTCAGGACGGGTGAAATTGGTTGTGTCGGGTTGTCAGATTGAATATACACATGAACGTGTATTTTCTTTCACTTGTAATTATGTAAATAAATAGTATTACAAATATGATTTTGAAAGCTACATTTAAAATAATGATACAGAAGAAATACAATTCATCCTCTTCTACAAAATCTGCATAAATTGCAGTACATTGGGCAAAAGCATCCAACTATAATGCTACCGAACGCCAGGCTTAGGGCAGCCATTAGCTAAAGGCAACTGCAGATTCTCCACAGTCCTAAACGTCCGTTTAACCATTTTGTCAACATACAGTGTCCCTGCTAGATGATCACACTCGTGCTGTAAAATTCGGGCCTGCCAGCCTGAAGCACTCACCTTTATAGGCTGACCGTATCTGTCCAAGCCCGTTACCTCCACATCTAGAAACCTCTCAACCATTGCTCTATATCCATCAACACTGCAACAAAATCACATCCTTCGTCAAAACGGGCTGGCCAGCCCAACCCGCAAACCATTTTAGTAAAAGTTTTTTTCAACAAAACGATTTAGAATGTTGTAAGCAATGATTACGCACCTCAAACAGCCTTCGAAAAACAGTGCTGATTTGTTTCCCTTCTTTTGAAGATTCGGGTTTATAATCACCTAAAAATCGAAGACATTTATAAGCAATTTCAGTTATTTTATCCAGAGATAAAAACAGGGTCGTAAATGAGTCGAGCTACTCGTGGACTACTCGAGATCGGCCCGGTTAAGCTCGAATCGATTCGAGCTTTTAACGGGCCGATCTCGAGTAAAAAAATAGGACATAAAAACTTGCCAAAAGATCAAAAGAACGTCTGTCTTGAGCTTTAATCTCTTCCTTTGGTGCATACCCAATATACTCTTCAGTGTCCTCCAACACAATAATCTAAAACGGGTCGGGTCAACCCACCAACATAAACTCTTGTTAAATCCACAAACAACTAAAATTAAATATTTTAAATAAAAATAAAACTAACTTTTAAAGGAATACCAATTTGGGGAGCAGCAAGGCCAACCCCAGGTGCTCCCCTCATAACCTTCACCATATCATCAATAATCTTCTGAACCCGCTCCGACCCGATCTCATCGGGTCGAACATCTCGCGCGGGTTCGTTAAGAACCGGGTCACCAGCCTGGACAATCTCAGGCAAATCTGTAACTTTCTTTTTCTCACCCAGCCCAAGAAACCAACCGGCCCGAACCGGGCCGGTTGAAGAACTCCAAAACCGGTCTTTGTTTTTGGTGATAAACTCGGGTTTTATAATTGGTTTGTATTGGCATCGGGTAACTGAAACCGGTGTGTGAAATGGTATGGAGTGTTTTCCGGTGAGTGGTAGCTGTTGAATTCCTATCATCCTTTGAAGATCTGCTCACCTGACTGTGGATAAAATGTTTTGGTATTTGGGTTGTTGGGTTGGGCCTTAAGAAACTGGGCTGGGCCTAAGTTAGGCCCAATTGTTGTGGGTCACTGTTGAAGTTTGTGATGTTTGTGGAAAGCAAATCTTAGTACAAAGGGGATGAATGTCGTACGATGGATGAATGGAATCCGTGTTTGTGAAATGTGGGACACCGTCCCAATCCGTAACTTTAGCAACAAGCTATTTGATTAATATGTGTTTCTTCTTTTTAAGTTACTTTGATACGTGTTTGCTTGAATTTTTATAATTAAGATGATAATCTATTTACACGAAAACGAGTCAATTGAGCATTCACATTTCATTCCTTATACCAGTCACTTTTGTTATTTAGGGTAAAATTTAAGGTTTTAATCAAATTTATCATTACGTCTCATTCCCCAAAATAGGGATCTAGTTGAGAGACTCACTTCTCATTCCCCATATTTAGTTATTTTGTGGCTCGCTATTCATTTCAATTATCTACCCTCTCTATGTATATTTTGTGAGTGGAAGAAAGAAAACAATTAATAAAAAAATCTGAACAAAAATAGATATGGGGCATGAGATATAGGAGGTTTTTAAATGATAAGAACAACTTTAGGAATAAATGCGAGTTTTACCTAAATTATATGGATGTGGATAAAGAACCTAATATGCATGCTCTCATGCTGATTTACGTCAACATAGAACCAATTTAAAGCACATAACCAACTTACACATTGAAGACTCAAGGACCAGAAAGAGCAGTCCGGCCAGAGTAGAGCTTCAGATGATCAAGCGGCAGACCTGCAAGATCACAAGAGACAAGCACGCTGTTAGCCTCGTCACAGGGAGGGGGGCCTCTCTGTGACCAAGCTCGGGCGTGAGAATAAGTATTTGTGAGGAAGAAGTAAGTCAGGGAGAGAGAGAGAGTAGCGATTACCCTTTACTGGAGACTTTGGCGGGGTATTTATAGCTTTTGGGTGTGCTGACGTGGCCAGTTAGTTGGGGTCGGACCAGTCGTTATCAAGGCGGTTATGGAGGTGGGACCCAGTTAGTTATGTCGGATCATCAAAGTGTCCGGTTCGTTTCGTGGTGCTAGGCCTGATCCGATCCGTTTGCTAGAATGATTCGGTCCGGTTAGGGACGTATCCTCATCAAGTCCCCCTAGTTCGTAATGTTTGTTTAGCAAAAGTTTCGAACTATTTGTCGCAGTATTCTGGTATCCATGGCCCTTTGTTTGGCGGCCGTTTTGTTGATTTTAAATTTTGAAATTGGGCGGTGATCTAGGATTGGTGACCGTCAGTCGTTTTAACTTTTTCACCCGATGTGACGGTTGGTGCGCGTCAATTGTCATGACGTGTCGCCATTTGATTGGGGCTTTGAGGCGGTTTCACATCCCTATAAAAGGGGAAAAGGTAATTTTCTCCGATTTCACTTTACATCTTTTTACCCTCTTCATTTTCTTCTTCTTTCTTCATCTTCATTTGGCGATAAAAAACGATTCTTCTGCTCAGGTTAGTAAGCTTTTTTTTCTTGTTATGGCAAATAAGAGCAATCTTTCTGCTTGCTTTAACGTCTTGACTCAAAAAGGGTTAGCCTGGTATGTGGAGAGTTATGCGATTCCTAAATCGCTAAACCCTGTACTTCCGAAAAAGGATACACCTATCTATCCTTTCGTTCCAGGGAAGATTGGGATTTATACTCGTTTTTTCGATTACTGTAACTGTCGTCTGCCCCTGACGAAATTCCTGGTTGAGGTTTTGCTTTTTCACGAAGTACACTTGACTCAGGTGAATCCTTTTGGCCTTGCCAAGATTAGTCACTTCGAGTTGGCTTGTCGTAGCTTAGGATCCGAGCCGGATTTGGATGTGTTCCGGGCCTTCTATAAGTTGAATCGATCCGGAAATTGGTATACCTTTGAGGTTAGGGATAAGAATTCATGCTGCTATACATGGATCACCACGAGCTTAAAGGACTGGAAAGACCGCTTTTTCCTAGTTGACGACCGATGCGTTCCGGAGTTCATGGTGTGGAGGATAAAAAAGTCGAAACTACAGCCTCCTCTTCCGGAGGATTTCTCGTATAACAAGAAGCTGTACGCCGATCTGATAAAAGAGGCCGGACGTATACAGAAATATCCGGAACACATCCTCGTCATGGGTCGGATTAGCACGATGTGGTCCGAACCGGAGTGGTATCCTACCCTTCGGTGGAACAAAGAGGGTTAGTTGTATGGTGCTCCTTGTACATTTATATGTTACCTATCTATCTTCAAAACTTCTCTTTTTTTTGTATATGTTAGTAGATATTGCTTATTGTTTGTCTTCTTGTGCAGTTATGGGTTTGAAGGAGGCGCTTAGATTGAAGTCCTTCGATTCGAAAGAGTTGGATGTTCGTGCTACCAAGACTCCGAAGGGTGAGACCCCGTACTTGCAACTTGTGCAACAGAATCTTTACCCGATTCGTGCGCCGGAGGCTCCTGGTGATCAAGGTGGTTCGGGTTCGGTCCCTACCGCGTCACCGGTTGCTCAAATTCAGGCGACGGTTGCGGCGGATGATGCTGGGGGTCGGGAAGCTGGTTCGTCGATGACGAAAGGTTCTGGCTCTAAAATTATTATTGAGGATGAGGGGGTCCATCTTTCTGTTGAAGACACCGAGGTACATGCTAGTGGTGAGAAAGGGGGAAACGATCAGAACGAGGGTGAAGACATCGGAGGGGATGGTGAAGATGGAGATGAACAGCCTCAGATTGTTTTGAAAAGAAAACGGGCTGCTCCCACCAAATCTGACCCGAAGGCCAGGCAGCCGAAAAAGACGAAGGCCGACTTTAAAGTGGTTACACTTGATGACGACGATCATGTTACTGCGTTTTCCACTGCTGGAGGTGTACTAGAGAATTTGGACGCTCATCTCCATGAGGGCCGCACCCCACGGGATCATCTTCTGCAAACTCCTTTGAGCCCGTTGTCCTTCGGTGAGGGTGGTGCCAAGGTTGTTACGGATTTTCGCACCTCCGATCCAAAGAAAGCCGTGCCTTCTCCTTCGGGTAAGTTTACTACGGGAGTTGCATCCAACGTGTCTAGGCCGAGCTCTTCGCCGTTTGATGGTGGGGACAGTGCTTCTTCCTCCCCTCTGTGGTATGACACTGAGGCTGTGTTCTTGTCTCGAGAATTAGGTTCTGGTGGTTTTGAGGGCGCGGATGCAGCTAATGCTTTGGAGAAGTACGTACCGGAGTGGTCGTTGGCGAATAAAGATAGGATTGTGGATGCCCTCTCGGCCAAGATGTCTTTGTTCCACCTGGGAACTCCTGCGGAGCATTCTTATTACCGCAAGATGAGTGGGCCGGAACTTAGAAATACCTTGATGCTGAATCAAGCTCAATCAAACTCCCTAGTGGTAGAGACGTACAAGCGTTGGGTTGAGTCGGAGTCGTTGTGTCACAAGCTCAAACGTGAGATTGCCAGCTTGAAGGGTGAGGGCGATGTTCGATCCAAAACGAAACAGGAATTGGTGTCCCTGCGATCTCAAATCGATCGACTGAAAGGGCAGGTGTCGGAAGCTAAAGAAGTTACTAAGTCCTCTCAAGCTGCGGCCGCGGCGGCCTATGAAGCTCGTGACAAGGCTCTTCAGGATTTAGAGGCCCTTAAGTTGAAGTTTGCTGATTTGGAGAAAAAATTGTCCAGCGTAGAGATGAAGCATGCCGCCGAACTGAAGGAGATGCGGACATCACATGATCAACTTTTGGCTGATTATCATCGCTTGGTCGATGGTATATTTTTAACCTTCTCTTCTGTTCCCCCATTTTTTGTCCGTATATATACGTTATTATGTATTGATCCTTTTTCGCATTGTTTCTTTATAGCTAAAGACGAAGTTGAGAGAGCTCGCGACAGGGAGATCGAGTCGCACAAGACAACGATTGATGAAGCAAGAGGGATGTTGATCCGGTGCGAGCGTGATATGATTGAAGCATATTCGGAACTGTCGGAGCTGAAACTTACCAAGCAGTGGTTCTTGACAGATGGGGTCGCATGGGTTGTCAAGTTGGTGCATCAGAGCCCCGAATTGGAGAAGGTGGTTGCTGATTTGGTCAACAGCGTTAACGCGGTTGGGGCGAACGAAGGGATAAAACAAGGTTTCAAAGCCGCGCAGGAACTGGTTGGTTCGGCGGAAGAGGTTCCGGGCTATGATGCCGGAGCTCAGAGTGCCTTGGAAGCTGCGGTGAAAGCTTTTGACGAACTCAAAATCTCTGTTCTTGACAAAGTATCCGATTTGATGGACGAGCCTCTATCGGTTATTCGACAGAGAAGCGAACTTCCCATTGTTGGGGATGATGATAATATAGCTCAAGTTTAGTGTTTTTTTTTTTTTTTTTTGTAACCGTACAATGTGTCTCATCAATTTGCTTTGCTTGAAATATGTTTGATCGTTCAGTCAACGATGTATGACTATCTTTTGTGTTAAGTCGCTTATTTTTGACTTAGTTACTTAGCATTTGGTTTGCGTCCAAACCTTTGCCGTATACTTTAATTTGGCGATCGCACCAAATGAGGGTGCTTCGTCCGCTTAATAGATTTTAATTCTTTTTGAACTATTTAAGCCTTCTCGATCGGCGCGAGGCATGGGTCGTGGCCCGTTCGTGCACGTTTGGAAATTTTGTTCGAACTTATATGTATGCTGTCTTTATGTTTATAAAGATGTAGATCGCTTTATTCATTAGTTCGGGGAAAAAACATCCCGATTACAAAGGAAATAACAAGTTATCGGGGTAATACCCTCCCGATTTACATATTAAAATCTGGAAATACTAAAAATGTAAATTAGCGATCTTCCTCAGCCGTAGCTGGTTGTTTACATGAAGCACTTTTTTAAGTGTACCCCATTCCATGTTCGTGGCACTGGGGTTCCGTCAAGCTTCTCTAGCACATACGAGCCCTTCTCACTGGCTTCCTTGACTCGGTATGGCCCCTCCCACTTTGGGGTAAGTTTGCCGGGGGTTTTGGTGCGACTCGCGTCGTTGTTTCGGAGCACATAATCTCCGACTTTGAACTTGTAAATTTTAGCCCGAGCATTGTAATACTTTTCGATTTTTTTCTTGTACCGAGCCTCTTTGATTGCCGCTACGTTTCGGCGTTCCTCCAGCAGGTCAAGGTTGGACCGGAGTTCACATTCGTTTTCTTCCCAATTCTTGCATCTTTGATTCGGGAGCCCGATTTCGGCCGGAATTACTGCTTCGGTACCGTAGGTCAAGCTGAACGGTGTCTCACCGTTGCTGGTCTTGTGCAGTGTTCGGTGTGCCCATAGGACGTTTGGCAGTTCGTCCGCCCAACCTTTTCCTTCCTGACCTAGCCTTCTTTTTATGCTGTCGACGATGCGTCGATTGATCTGTTCGACCTGCCCGTTGCCCTGAGGGTGGGCAACCGAAAAAAACTTGATTGATTTTTAACCTTTCACACCATCGCTTGAAGGGGTTTTCTGCAAACTGTTTTGCATTATCGCTTATGATGTAGAGCGGTAGGCCGAATCGGCACACTATTTGCTCCCAGAAAAATCGCGTCACATTGTAGCCGGAGATGGTTGTAAACGGACGAGCTTCTACCCACTTGGTGAAATAATCCACCGCAACCAACAGATATTGTGCGCTTCCGCTTGATCTCGGAAAAGGTCCGACGATATCAACTCCCCATTTTTGAAAAGGCCATGCAGCAGTTACTGGTATCATTTCATTTTTAGCTCGGAGGCTGGTTGGTGCGTGCCTTTGACATTCGTCACATTGCTGGAGCTCTTTTACGGCGCTTTCATGCATTCCGGGCCAGTAGTACCCTGCGTTTTTTACCTTTGTTACGATCATTTTAGGCCCGGCGTGGATGCCGCAGATGCCGTAGTGTATTTCCCGTATGATGTAACTAGCTTGCTCCGGATCCAGGCATTTTAGCAATGGTCCGAGAAAGGTCTTTCGGTATAATCCTCCTTCCTGCATCTGATACTGGAGGGAATTGATTTGGACTTTTCTTGCTTCCGCTTTGTCAGTTGGCAGAACATCATGCACCAAATAATTAATTATCGGCGTCATCCATGTTTGTGGTGGTACTTCAACTTGCATTACTTGCGGAGCTGCGATTGACGGTGTAGCTAAAACTTCCACTCTTACTTCTTTAGCCAAGTGACTGAACGACACTGATGCCAACTTGCTCAATGCGTCTGCCTTTTTGTTTTTGCTACGGGGGATGTGCTCGACTCTGCATGCTTCGAACTGAGCCATTGCCTGCCTTACTTGCTCGAGATACTCGATCATGTTTGCTTCCCTCGCCTCGTATTCTCCATTTACCTGATTTGCTACGAGCAACGAGTCTACATGGGCTATGACATTCTTGGCTCCGACTTTCTGTGCTAGGCGTAGGCCGGCCAGGAGAGCTTCATACTCAGCCTCGTTGTTGGAACTTTTGAATTCCAGTCGGAGCGCATACGTCACATCCGTTCCGTCTGGATCTGTAAGAATTAGGCCCGCTCCTGATCCTTCGGCACTAGAGGCACCGTCGGTATATAAAGACCATGGCTTCTCCGGAGCTTTACCTGCCTCTTCAGTTTCTTTTTCTTCCGGTATTTCAACCAAAAAATCAGCTATCACCTGTCCTTTCAACGGACCTTTAGTTCGGAAGGTAATGTTGAACGCGCCCAACTCAATCGCCCATTTCGCCATTCGGCCTGAGACCTCGGGTCGTCGGGGAACGTGTTGGATTCTTTGGTCCGTTCGTACCTCGATTGGATGGGCCTGAAAATATCGGCGAAGCCTTCTTGAAGCGTGGACTAGGGCCAAGGCTAATTTTTCCAAATTTGAATATCTTGTTTCGTAGTCCTTTAACGTTCGGCTTACATAATAAATGGGGATTTGTTTTCCAGTTCGGTGGGCAACTAATACCGCGCTGATGGCTCCGAATGATGCAGCTAAATACACCGTTAATACCTCGTCTTCTTCCGGTACGGTGAGGGTTGGCAGGGTACCCAAACATTCTTTAAGTTCTTCGAAAGCTCGCGCGGCCTCCCCCGTCCATTTAAACTCCGATCTAAAGCTTTTTCTAAGAACGTCCATGAAGGGGAGCGATCGGTCTGCAGCTTTTGACAAAAACCGATGGAGAGCAGCTAATCGTCCATTTAAGGACTGAATTTCTTTAACCGATGTCGGGGGCTTCATTGTAAGGACAACGTCAATTTTGTCGGGGTTGGCTCGTAAGCCTTTTGACCCGACCATGACCCCGAGAAACTTGCCTTCTTCCACCCCGAATGTACATTTTTTCGGATTCAACTTCATGTTAATGCTTCGGAGCCGAGTAAATGTTTCGAGTATATCTTTTAGCATGGCGGCCTCATCATGGCTTTTTATCACGATGTCATCGACGTACACCTCCACGTTTCGTTCGATCTGGTCCTTAAAGGCTTTGTTCATCAGGCGCTGGTACGTAGCACCGGCGTTTTTTAAACCGAACGGCATCTTTTTAAAACAAAACACTCCTTCATTGGTGACGAAGGCCGTCTTATCCTCGTCCTCGACCGCCATTTGTATTTGGTGATAGCCTTTGTAAGCGTCCAAAAAACATTTTAGCCTGAATGTTGCAACGGAGTCAATCTTCTCATCGATCTCTGGGAGGGGGAAACAATCTTTTGGGCACGCATTGTTTAGATCGGTGAAATCGATGCACATTCTCCAGGAGTTATCTTTTTTTCGTACCATCACGGGGTTTGATACCCATGTTTGATACCGAACCTCCCGAATGATCCCCGCGTCTAAGAGGCTTTTAACATCTTTTGCTATGGCTTTGGCTCGATCCGGTGCCATGTGTCTCTTTCTTTGTGCTATTGGTTTGACTGAATCTTTTACATTCAGGTGATGTTGTGCCATCGATCTGGGGACTCCCTGCATATCAGAGTGCTGCCACGCAAAGACATCTATCGAGTTGCTTAATAATTCCCATAAAAGTTTCTTCGTTCGTTTTGGGAGTTGAGCACCAATAGCCACTTGTTGTTCGGGGAAATCTGGGTTGATTGCCCATAGCTCCGTAGGTACTTCAGACTTCTTTGAGCTTGTTTCGGCCGTATGTCTTACTTCGGCGACTAATGAATTCGACTCTGAACAGATGGTTGCAACTCCGGCTTCGGTAGGGAACTTAATAGCTCCGTGTATTGTCGAACTGATTGCTCCAAGAGCTCGTAATCCGGGGCGTCCAAGTATTATGTTGTGCGAAGAATGAGTTCGAACAACAAGGAAAGTTAGTGGCACCGTCCTGCTTTTGCTACCGTCTTTGAATGTGGTTGGAAGAGTAATCTGTCCTATCGGACGGACTACTTCTCCTGAGAAGCTTATCAATGGGGTAGATACTTCGATTAACTTCCTTTTTGTTTGGGGATTCAGCTGTTGGAAACACTGGATATACATGATCTCAAAGGCGCTTCCTCCATCTACGTAAATACGTCGAACCAGGTGTCCGGCGACAACAGCTGAAATTATGATCGGTCCGTCCCGAGCGTCTTCGGGGTCGACCGGAGGAAAATACGTCGGCTGACGCATCCATGTTGCCATATGCTGGTTCGATCGTTTAATTCCTCTCGGTTCTGCTGACCGGATCATATTGATTCCCGGTTCGGTGTTCGGATTGTCAACTACTGTCGCTGGCTTCTTTCCATCTTTTACTTCCTTCACAAGATGTGAGAGTTTACCGGAACGAACGGCCTTTTCGATTTCTTGCTTTAAAGCCCAACATTCATCAGTTGTATGACCTTTGTCACGGTGATATTCACAATATTTCTTGGAGTGCTTATCTGAGGTAGGCCGTTGCTTTGATGGCGTGGGGAATCGAGTGTTTTCCGTGCTGAGGATTTCGCTTGGCGATTTTGATAATTCAGAAAAACTGTTGAATCGTACGTTTCCTGTTCGGAAACTGCTTCGATCGGATTTTTGATACGGACCGCGGTTTCTGTTCCAGTTATTGCTCCTATCTTTTGGTGGTGATGCGTTCCGTCTCCATGACGTGGTTCGGGCTTTGGAGCTCCTGGCAGTCGCTTCGTTCGGTTGGCCACAAGCACTCTTCCCTCGAACAAAAGCGCGAGCCCGTTCCATGAGCGTCTCCATGGTCTTTGGGAGATCTTCGTGAAGTTTTTCCACCAATTGATTGTTCCGTACACCATGACAGAAACCCGATACTCGAAGCTGATCTACTGCTCCACTTATCTGCATACTTTCTCGGTTGAAACGGTCTATAAAATCTTCTACGGACTCTCCGTCGCGGCGCTTGATGTGGTGTACCTCAGTAATATCTTTTTTGCAGCGACGCTGCTGACAAAAGTTTTGCAAGAATATACGTCGGAAGTCTTCGAAGTGATCGATCGACCCCTCTGGCAACCCATCGAACCAAACTCTAGCCGATCCGGTGAGAGTTTGGGCGAACATAAGACACCAAGCCGGCATTGGCCATTGCTCGACCTTAGCTGCTCCGGCAAACGCGAACATGTGGTCGTCCGGGTCGGACGTACCATCGTAAAATTTTAACGTGGGGGGCATCTTCAGCTTAGCTGGGAGTGGAGCGTTGACAATCCGTAGCGTGAACTTTGACTGCGAAGTCATAGACGTGGGATGATATGGCATGAGTAGCTCTTGGTCTTGGGGGTTTAAACCCAGAGATCCCTGGAGAAACAGGTCGTTTAGCCCGTTATTCATCGGAGCACTTGTTACGGATGAGAATTGTGTGACATGTGGTATAGAAGTGGAAATCATAGAACTTACCAGAGATCCAGAAGCAAAAGGACCGACGGAGACAGGGTTTCCCCCTGAGTAGGCACTGGTAAACAAGTTTGTTCGGGGACTTTGCAGCATCTCATCTCTCTGCTGTTGCTGCTGTAACTGTCGCAACAGATCAGCGTTCCTTAAGAGGAAAGCGTTGTCGAAACTCGGTAGTGGCGTGACAACTGGAGCGGTAACGGACAGTGTGGTGATAGAACTTCCACCCACAACATTTGCAGCTGGAGGAGCCGATGTGGAGCCTATCGAAGCTGCTGAAGCGATAACTGCTGCTGGAGCGATTGTGGAATTAGCATTTCCTTCCCATATATCATTGTAAGATGGGAAAGGACTGGTGGAGACTACTACTGGTAATTCTGCCATTACTTCGAAAAAAAAAGAACAACGAAACGAATTATGTGAATTCGAGGGGATGGCGCCACTGAAGACTCAAGGACCAGAAAGAGCAGTCCGGCCAGAGTAGAGCTTCAGATGATCAAGCGGCAGACCTGCAAGATCACAAGAGACAAGCACGCTGTTAGCCTCGTCACAGGGAGGGGGGCCTCTCTGTGACCAAGCTCGGGCGTGAGAATAAGTATTTGTGAGGAAGAAGTAAGTCAGGGAGAGAGAGAGTAGCGATTACCCTTTACTGGAGACTTTGGCGGGGTATTTATAGCTTTTGGGTGTGCTGACGTGGCCAGTTAGTTGGGGTCGGACCAGTCGTTATCAAGGCGGTTATGGAGGTGGGACCCAGTTAGTTATGTCGGATCATCAAAGTGTCCGGTTCGTTTCGTGGTGCTAGGCCTGATCCGATCCGTTTGCTAGAATGATTCGGTCCGGTTAGGGACGTATCCTCATCACACATCATATTGATATATATATATATATATATATATATAGAATTAGGTTCAAACGTGAACAAAATCCCAAGAGTGAACTGCGTGAACTGATCTGGGCCCTTAATTTTTATGATCTTGAAATTAAAGTGAGTGGCATGATGGTAATTATTTGGTTATTTTTTCCATTTAATTAAATACAAAAAGGGTATATGTGTAATTTCCATCTTAAATTGATTTGCATAAATCTTTTTTCTCATAAATCAAGTAAACACTATCCTCTTCATTATTTGATAAAACCTACCCAAAAACTCCCAGCCGACCCCTGCTCTCTCCCTGTTCTCTTCTCCGGCTCCGGCAACCGGAGCAACGCCGGCCACCTTCATCACCCCGATATCCGGCCACCTTCATCACCAACGATCATCCCCCTTTGTGCCATTCTACGCACACTTATATTCAGAAATTACAGAGAGAGAATCAGAGAGTGAGAGGGAAGAAAACGGAGAAGGAGTAGCGATGTCGGCAGCGGCGACGGGTCTCGACCCCCGTTATCTCAGATTTAGTTCGGGTGTGATTCGGGTCCGGCGTGATTTTCGGAGGCAACCTACACCCATTCACCTCATGAGTCCCCGGTTAGTATATGTCCATCGATTTGTCTTGCAATCTTGTAATTTTTGGTTAGTTGTTTTGTACACGGTGCGGATTGTATTATCTAGTCCTATGCGCTCATTTTGGTTGTCTTGTATTTAATCTGATAGTTGCTGTTTGTTTTTAGAATACATTGGATTGACTCAGGTAGTTGTAAATGGTTTGGTGTATATGAGAATTGAAGGAATGTGTTTTGTGAATGGGGTAACTCTACATGTATGACATATGTTTAAATTATATGAATCTGATGATAGGAATATGTATGAAGTGGAGGTATACCTACACATTGAACATATATTTGTGTTTTTTTTTTTTTTTTTGTTTTTACTCATACTCATGATGATAAGATTATTATTAAACTCCTATAAACTGATTAAGGGTTGAGTTATAATGGTGATGTTCAACCTGGTGATTATTGGTCTAGTGTCTAGTTGTTAACTGAGTTGGGTGTTAAGAAAATTTGGTTATGAATTAATGATTAAAAATCTTGTTATTATAGTATAGAAAGGATAACTAAGGTCTGTTATACATATAATCTGAGATTTGTTTTAGTGTTTATCTTGCATTCCTTGTAATAATTGATTTGTGAGATAAAAGTGTGTGTATAAATGCTTGGTGACAAACTGTTTGTTTAGACCTGCACACTAGTTTGATTGACTTATTTGACTTAGGGTTTTTATGTAAATATGTCATGATGGTATGAATGCTAAATTAGGAAGTTGAATTTGTTTAATGATGAATCCTGGTAATTTCTGAGTTGATGATATGGAACGGGCAAATCGATGGCTTGATTCGAGTGATTCGCACCGTAGAGGTTCACTTTATAATAATATTTTGAATTATTTGAGTCGTAGAGATGAAAATTTTGAATTATTTGAGTGATTCGTACTCATAGAGGCTTGTACACATGTGTATTCTGATTTTGCTCTGTTTTTAATGCGATGTACACATGTGTATTCTACTTTTGCTATGGTTTTAACACGATGTAACATGTGTATTCTGATTTTGCTCTGTTTTTAATGCGATGTACACATGTGTTTTCTAATTTTAACGCGATGTACACATATGTATAGCGTTTGTTTTTGTGATATCTCATAATTTTGTGTGTATTGAATGTGTAAGGTTGTTGATGTACACTTGTGAATTATACAAAGTATTAGTTGCTGAGTTTTTTTGTGCTATTATAGGAGATGTCGTTAACGAGAAAAGTGGTGATGGAAGGTCGATAAGGATGATTCACGTATGAGGTCGATAAGGATGATTCACATATGTTTGTTTGCTTGGTCGATAAGGATGATTCAGCATACAACGTGGCGAATAGTTGTAAAAGATTATGTTTTTTGTTTTTTCGATTATGTTGGGTTTATTGTTTCTACGAAACTAGAACTTGTAATTATATGTTTTTTTTTTGGTTTGGAAAACATTATGGAACTTCTGATTTGTTAAATATAAAATAGTTTTACAGTTATTGTTTTTATTTATGTATTATGTAGCTAATTACACATATGTACGATACTGAGTACACATGTGTACTGTTCTATGTATATCCAAGTACACATGTGTATACCGTTGAAATATGAAGGTTACGTGGATCTTAAAAATCAAAATTTGAATTCTGGTGATGAAATTTGAAATAAAAATTAAAATTGAAATCTTGTGATTTGTTGTTTGTTTTGATAATTATCTTATTAATAAATAAAACATAATGTGGATAATAAATTTAAAATAGGAAAGATGTAACTTAATTCAATTATTAAAATAATAATCTCATTTTTTATATAATTACAATCCTACCCTTAACAACTAAAAAGAAAATCAAGGGTCCAGATCTGTTCACGCAGTTCACTCTTGGGAGGTTGTTCACGCTGGAACCCTACCCTATATATATATATTAATTCATCACATCTTGATGAATACCAACTTATTTTTTGTCTTTTGTGGTTTTTAGTTTTTTTTTTGTGTGTGTCAACTTTAGGGTATTTTTTTATTTTTAGTTTTATAAGTTTATTTTTATAATTCATCACACGTGGATTTGGTCGTCGTTTGATTGCTACTCAGCACAGTGTTTGATGGTCACATTTGGTTTCTTAGTTTATTTTCGTTCGGTTGCTATTTAGCATGATGTTTGGTAGTTTTTATGTCATGTGAGTCATTTGGTGTTAAAAATTCATGTTATTGTTTTACGTTTTTTCCCGCTTTTAGTTGTGGTTCTGTTGCTATTTAGCACGGTTTTACGCCCCTATCCTGCAATGCTGGTAACACGGTTTTACGCCCTCACCCGCAATGTGTAAGGCTTAAAACTAGTTTAAAACAAGGGATACAATTTTTATGTGTGTATTGAACATTCTGAACATGTACCTTCCATAAAAAGTCTACCCCTTATTCTAAGGGTGGTGGTCGCGTGATGGTTAGCTTATCACATGCTATCCCCCTTTTTTTTTGCCACACTCTTTGCCACAAGTTGATCTTTCAAGGTCTCCTCTTGATTGCTCACCTATAAATATGAAAGAAAAATGAACAATGTTGTGTGTAAAAGCACAACAAATTATCAGAAATGAAAAAGTACACAAACACATCTCCTTCACACGGTGAAATGATCTACAGAAAGAAACCACAAGTACGAGTTCAAGATGGCGGACCAAAGGCGGATTTAAAGAAGACGGAGATGGTGGTGCCGCCAGCAAAAGTGGTAGCGGAGAAGAGTAAGCCACCAACGGTGGCGGACATAGATCAGAGTGCAGAAGAGTTCATAATGAAGTTTAGAAACCAGTTGATGATTCAAAGGATGGAGTCCATTGATAACTATCATAAAATGATAGCTCGTGGGACATGATATACATATTACATGGACTCTTTCGTAACGCTATAATAAATAATATTTAGTGTATGATGATGGATGATTGTATTTGTATTGTTATTTGTTATATTGTTTTGTAACTATGTATCACCTTTATTTTTGAAATTAATTTTACGGATCCTTTCGAAACTGATGCGGACATAGCCGGGGAACACCATGCTGCTCCTAGAAACACCGCAAATCATAACTCCATGGTCCATACGTGGAGCTGTCGTAGTGTCGCAGATCGTGGAAGAACCTAAATAACCAAAACTATAGAAAAAAATTCCTAAAATTTTATAATCAACCTCCTATATGTACCTCTTCATCATTTTTAGATTTTTTTTTTCTTTTGAAACAATTGCGAGTGTTTAAAGATATTTTTTGTTGAACGGCCAAACTTTTATTATAACAAGACCCTAACTAGCAAGAAAGTAGTCAGAATTCAACAAAAAACCACCGTACTCAAAACAGATGATACGACCTCGAACCACAAAACCTGATAGATTCCGACCCAAAACGAAAAAGCACAACCTACATATATAGATTCTAGAGACACATAACTCTACACGAAGAAAAAAACAAATTGGAGGTCCATATCATACTAATAACAAACTCCCATGGACCGACTTGAAAATCCGCTGCACTATACCATTGCTTCATCAATTTTAAAAATCTTAATGTAAATTCTTTTACACGAACCATGTAAACAGAACCATTGACTTCAACATCCACGACTCCAAGATACATTGTGAATGTGTAGTTAGAACACACACATGACCACAAGCTAAGTTATTCACCCTGTCTTCATCCATGAATTGAAAATCACCCCATAATCATGCAACTTTTTTTATAGTTATTCACATACCATGGTATGAGAGGCAACCATCGATTCTCTCCATACCATTATATCATTTAGCACAAACTTCTTATGTATAGGTTGGAATTCCTAAACAAATGCCACATCCATGAACCACTAATGTACTTTGTAGTAATTGAACCAAATCTCGCTCTAAAACACAACATTTAGTATATGGAATCATATGTACCTCTTTAATTTTAATCATCAGCTTACATGAAGAATTTTTCACCCCAATTATGCCTGACTCTTGAATTTTCACTCTCTCCCTAATCGTATCATCTATTGCAACTTATATCTTTTGGACTCACTTAATTGTCACTACCTCCGGCAAGCATATCAACATAGGACTTCAATCTTCTGTTGAATCAGGACTTGTTCCCAACGTAATGTTTAGGACTAGCATCCATGATTTGTTCTTCGTTCCCATTTACCATTATCTCTTACAAACCTAGCAATACCCGCATACATATGATAGAATTCGAACCACACCCCACGTAACTTTTCTACCAATTTTTAACATCATCCACTCGTATGAATCAAACAAATCCAAATCGCCGACTTACATTTGGTAGCTTAGAAGAGTTGAAAACATTGGTCACCGCTCCCCATTCTTCACAACGTTTCTTAAGATCACATTCCAGTATGGATTATAGATTGAGGAAAATCCTTACATAAAATGGATTCCTTTTTGTGAGATTTGTATGATCTTTGTTTAGTCACTTCCTTTGTTCATAAAGTAAAACACCACAATCATACATAGCATGTCTTCTATGATTTTCGTTTATCATTGGGTTACGATCACCAAACCTAATCCAATCATATTTCCGCTCAAACGAATTGCTTCCATGCCTAAGAAGTACGTTATGCCCTAATTGCCTTTCATTACATATATAAGCAACAGGAAGCAAAAATAGCAAGGACGAGAGCATTATCCGGTAACTATCTTATCGATGGATTAGAGATTGGATTAATCTGATGACGAGGAGCAGTTGGTTGCATTTAATTTGAAATGAGTTAGGTGGCAATGACAATGAACTTTTCCTAAGATGGGACTAATGGCGGCAATAGGATCTAGTCCGGCGGTGGCATTGCAGTGGTTAAAACACGACAAAGGCGACAAATGGAGGTGCGATGATGATGATTCATGGACAAATGGTGGTGCGTCCGTCTTTAGTTAATTCTCTGCCAAAGGCCGAGCAAAAATACATCATCATTATCTTCACCATCACCATCATCATCACCATCATCACCACCACCACCATCATCATCATCATCATCATCATCATCATTATCTTCGAATGCGATCAGAAGATATATTTATCATATCAATCGTAGCAACTGCAACTCGAATATTAACAGATAAAGCTGAAAGTTCGTGTCCAACATAAGAGAAACTCGTTTAAACGGAGTAGCACCCGACTCTTTGTTTTAAGTTCAAGAAGTAGAATATGTTGGTTTACTGCCCTCTTAACACTCACTCAAACTCACGTACAGAAGCTTTAGAATGAGAACTTTGGATTTTGATTTGTGATTTTGCAAACAAAGAAATTAAAATGGATACTACCAAAAACCACACTTCGTTCATGAAAAAGACTGGCTATATATAGCCTACATGACACCACACTGAAAGTACAAAAGACCTATTCTTAAAACTAACCCCACTTCGGACCATAGTCCGTTGGTTCTAAAAGTTGAGTATAGGAATTTTGGAGCCAAGCCGTTTCGTTTTTTCAGTTCTTGGATGTTACGTGATGGATTTGATGAAGTAGTAAAAGAAGCAGCCAATAATTTTCAAGGTGGAGGTGCCCCTGATTCTTATTTTTCGAATAAGTTATAGTGGTTGAGGAGGCATATTATGGAATGGAGGAAAAACAATTTGGCTACTGAAGTGGAAGAGGAACATAATATAGTGCAAGAGTTGTATGATCTTGATGATATTATCGAACAAAGGGATTTCACAGAAGCCGAGCAATGGGTCTATGAGGAGAATAAAAAGCAATTACGGGAGTTAGAAGAATTTAAGAGCAAGGATCTTCGTCAAAAAGCGAGGGTGCGATGGGCTAAAGAAGGCGATGAAAACACGAGTTTCTTTCACGGTATGCTTAATAAACGTAGAGTCTTGAATTCTATTCCGGGTCTGTTGGTGAATGGTGAATGGATTTCTAAACCATCTTTAGTTAAAAAAGAGGTTTATCAATTTTTTAAGAATAGGTTTGTGGAAGATATGAGGTATCGGCCTTCTTTGGTGTGTTCGGATTTAAAACATGTTTCGGATGAGGATGGTTTCGAACTAGTGGCCCCTTTTTCGGAAAAGGAAATCAAGCAAGCGGTGTTTGAGTGTGGTAGCGAAAAAGCACCCGGTCCGGATGGCTTTAGTTTTAAATTTATTAAGAAATTTTGGTCGTTTTTTGAAGCCGATTTCATGAAGATCTTCCAAAATTTTGCGGAGACGGGTATTGTTAATAAAGGTGTTGGATCGTCGTTCATTACTTTGATTCAGAAAGTTAGTGATCCTATAGGCCTTGGTGAGTATCGTCCAATTACTCTCATTGGGGTGGTGAGCAAGGTTATCTTTAAAGTTTTGGCTAATAGATTGAAGAAGGTGATGGATTCTATATCTTATGAGACTCAATCGACTTTCATTTCGGGGAGGTACATTCTTGATGGCCCGTTGATTGTTAGTGAGATTATTTCTTTGGCAAAACGAATGAGGAAAGAATTATTTTTATTTAAAATTGATTTCGAAAAAGCCTACGACAATGTTCGTTGGGATTTTTTATTATCTATTATGAGACAAATGAACTTTCCTCAAGTTTGGTGCAATTGGATCTACGGTGTTTTATCTTCGGCTCAATCATCGGTATTGGTTAATGGCTCTACAACTTTTGAGTTCGGTTGTAGTAAAGGTCTTCGGCAAGGGGATCCTATTTCTCCTTTCTTATTTATAATTGTTATGGAAGCGTTTTCTAGTATTATTCATAAAGCGTGTGGTATTGGTGCTTTTGACGGGGTGAGACTTCCAAACGAGGGCCCGAGTATGTCTCATCTCTTGTATGCTGATGATGCTATTATTATGGGGGATTGGTCGCATTAATTTTAAGGCTTTAAGGAGAATTCTGCGGATCTTTCATCTATGTTCGGGCCTTCGGATTAACATTAATAAGTCTACTTTATTTGGTATTGGCATGGATGCAAATGTTGTGCAGATTGAAGCTGAGCGATTGGGATGCCGGTCGGGAGATATTCCGTTTAAATACTTGGGTATTCAGGTGGGTCATAATATGAGCCGGATAAATGGTTGGGATCCGGTTATCCAAGTTTTCAAAAATAGATTGTCTAGTTGGAAGGCTCGAGTTTTATCTATGGGGGGAAGGGTCGTGCTTATTAAATCTGTGTTAGAAAGTCTTCCAACTTACTATTTTTCGTTATATAAGGCCCTGATTTCGGTAGTGAACAAGCTCGAAGGTATTATTAGACGATTCCTATGGGGTGGAAATGATGAGAAGGGTAAGGTGCGTTGGGTCGCTTGGGAGAACGTTACTAAGGCAAAGAACGAAGGCGGGTTGGGTTTCAATACGCTTGTAGAAACTAATAATGCGTTGCTCCTGAAATGGTCATGGAGATATTAAACGGAAGATGGGGCTCAATGGAAAAAGGTCATTGATGCGATACATGTTTCGGGTAGAAGGTGGGATGAATTTCCTTGGGACAAGAAGATTACGGGCCCATGGAGTAAAATTGTTAAAACTGGTTATCGGCTAAAAGTAAGGGAGGTTAAGTTTGTCAGTATGATTCAGGGTAATGTTGGTGATGGTAGGAAGATAAAGTTTTGGGTCGACCCGTGGATTGCTTGTGAGCCGTTAAAAGCTTTGTTTCCAAACTTGTTTCGGTTGGAAAATAATAAATGGTGTACTGTCGCGGATAGGGTTGGGAGTAATCAGGATGTGGGTTTGATGCAATGGGATTGGAGAAACTATCCGACATCGACAATTGAGGTGGCCGAATTACTTGATTGTTATAGAATGATTTCGGGTACTCGTTTGAACGATAGGAAGGATCAATGGTCTTGGAATTTAAGGTCTAATATTGGGTATTCGGTGAAGGAAGCTAGATTGTGGATGATTGGAAAGGCATAGATGGATGATAGCTATCGATTTAGATGGTGTAGATGGCTCCCAAATAAATGTAATATCTTTATGTGGAGGGCAACATTGGACCGAATTCCGACTATGGAAGCTTTAAGCCGAAGGAACTTGATTGTTGGAGATGGTTTATGTGTTCATTGCGGTGAAGTGATCGAGAATGGTGATCATATATTTACAGCTTGTCGATTAGCTCATGGCGTGTGGTGCGGTATAGTGGCTTGGTTGAATATTCCTCCTATGTTCGACTTTTCGTTGAAGGATGTGATGCAAGTGATCGATTATATGGATGGGTCGACCAAAAAAAAGGAGATAGTATACGGTATTCTTATTCTGGCGTGCTGGCGTATTTGGAATGCGAGAAACAAGAAGGTTTTTTCAAACGGCGACTTGAATGTGGTTAGGATTGTGGCCGACGTTAAGTCAATGGGATTTCTTTGGTATAGATGTAGGGCTAAAGGTAATGTAATCGATTGGAAAGGGTGGTGTAGTAGTAGTTGGTCGTGATGTAATGTCGTTTGTGGCGGTTTATCTCTAGCTTGGAGATAATCCGCGTTTTGTGTATTTAATGAAGTGCAATTTTAAAAAAAAAAAAAAAAACTATTCTCGGTCAACACCTAATACTTTTTCTACCATTTATTTAATGACTAATTAAATTAAACTACTAACTAATAAAACCAAATAATAATAACCAAATGTCAAGATTAAAATCCAACAGAATACAAGCAAGTGTATTATCTCACTGCCTGAATATTCTATATTCGTCAAATCATTTACATATCCACAATATGACAAACAAAAAACGTTCAAAGCAACACAAAAAGTAGCAAGGAATTGTAAGTGAGCAAAAATATGGATGAATGTAACTATATATGAAGTAGCTCATATTTTATTACGGTCCTTTAAATTAAGCATAAATATAAAACATAAGACCGATTTTTAAAGAAACAACTATAGGCCTAGGTATAAATAATCAGGAACTAGCTCAGAGGCCCATTACAAAGGTCAGTTGAAGGTTTTAGACAATCTAAATAAGGCTGAACATGGGTAGCTCTTCCACAAGCATTAATACAGCTGCCATAAACCTTTCTTCCTGGAATTGCTGACTTGATATGCACACTATCCACCACAATATTTGTGCATGCAACAGTTTTACTGCAGCTTAGATTTATTACGTTATCCGTATTTGATGTTCCGGAGATTCCTCTGTATGTTATGTCACTCAAGTTCACAGCTGATGTCTTTACTCAATAATCCCAAACATTAAAAAAGATAAACAATTTAGATATCGGTTTTTCATGGGAAAAATGGTCGGGTTTATGTGTGATGCATAATTTGGTATGCTTACAGAGGTTAGGCAACCTTTGTGACTGGGACAATAGTATTGGTCGATAATGATAGGGTTATTAACTGCATCAAACTTGATGCCTGTAAATGAGATCTTGTTTGCATATCCAGTTCCTCCCTGCCAATATAAACCGACTTTTAGTTGTTTAAGAATTATGAAAAACACTACAAACTAGAGGACCTTTAGAACACAGACATATATGTCACTGGTCTGTGGTTAAGGAAGGACACGTCGGTAATCTATTGGTCCAGCTCCGTAGGGGAAAGGGGAGTGTATAAAGACTTTGCCGCCAGATTACTATTGACGGGTCCTACCTTCATAGAATCAAAATTTATTCTTTAGATATTTTTTATATTTCTTTCGTGTAGCGCGAGCACCTTTATAGGATTCTCCTTTTTTGGATATTGACCACGACAGTCAACAAAGGATTACCTTTTTTTATATATTTTTTTTGGAATTTGACTTAAGTGTAACAGATCCGTCAATGAACACCGACGGATCTGTGGGTAAATTTATCCTCAAAATAAAGAGAAAAAGTTAGTTTTGTTGAGTTAACCTTGTTGGAAACAATTAGATCAAGAACAATACGAACACCCGGTCTGACATTCTTAATTTCTTATTAGCAAAACTCGACAAAATAAAGTGATTACATGGACCTATATGTATACTAAACACTTGAACAATCCTAATCTAATACGAAAAATAATAAACCAATTGTTTTTATTGAGTTTACTTCACACCACACCATTATAAATACTTAACTTACCTGATAAGTTTTAATCCTTACTCCAGTTAGGGTTTTTATCATGGTACAGTTGTGCACATCTACATTTTCCACCACATCTGTTCCACCATGTCCCAAGGATCCAATGCTACACAATATATATAAGTTACATATCTTAATAATTATTCTCTAATATCTTGTTTTCCTTGTAATAAAGTTATGTAACATGTGAAAGATATACCTGATTCCATGGCCTGGCCCACACATGATACCACTGATTTTTATATAAGATGAACCTCCACCAATAGCAATACAGTCGTCCCCTTTTTTTATTATATAAGATGATGGAAAATTGGTTTAAAAATCAAACATGTGAAAATAAGAAAACAGAACTTAGAACATACCTGTTGCAATAATGGAGTCACGTATGTTGACATTGACGGAGCCTGAAATGTCAATGCCATCAGTATTCGGGCTTGTTTCAGGGGCGATTATATGTAAATTAGATACAATGACATCGTTGCAAGTAGTTATTGTGATATGGACTCGCGGGCTGTTTACATGAGTTAAACCACTGAGTCGCAAGCCGATGCATCTTTTAAATTGTAATGCCTGTTTATAGAATTAAACTGATAAGAAAAAAACTGATTTACACCGAGTTTACATTGCATAAAGATGTATATTGGTAATTGATTACTTACCACTGGTGCATGACAAGTTCTACCCTGAAATTTAATGCATTAATTTATATGTAAGTATTCATTTTATATGATTAAAGAAATAAGAAAACTTATAAATTATGAAGGATGAAGATGATAACTTACTGGTGAAGGAGTACCAATGCAGGCATTTTCCCACCAAATAGGACCTTGCCCATCTATCTGGCCATTTCCACTTACTGTAAGACCACTCACCATTGAAAACAAGAGCCAAGAATCACCATGATTACTCATCCAATCGGTTTTGTTGTTCGAACCAACAATGTTTCCAGCCACCTGTTTTCTTGATAGTTTTAGAGTGGGTTGTGCTAAACGTATGTTCTTCAATTTTTACATGTTCGTACCCTCTTTAAGTTATCAGATAATTAATATTCCTCGTTTTTTTTTTTCCAAAGTAGATGACAAAAAAATTATCTCAGTGAGTTAAATTTACCCGAAAGGGTTATAAGGTACGTTTACCCAACACCTTAAAAAATATAACCCTAGATGAAGTACAAAAGATGATCTATATCTTTCATGTGATTATAATGTGTCTTGTTGTTGAATATGCTCACATGATCCTCCTTTTCTAGTTCTTTTTGAATACTTTATTGGAAAAGAACACCCTTGCTACAGAAAATATTTCAGTTGATGGATGTCCTAAATATTGAATCTTGTATTCTACTTCTGGATTTATTCAAGAAATATGTTCTTACAAACAAACATACTTAATATAATTTCACTCATAGCAACGCTATTTCTAATTAAACATATTCAAACGCATGACACTTGACTAGTGCCATTAATGGATATTAGAGCTGACCGGGTTAGTGTAAATGAGTCGATTTAGTTGTGTTTTATTGTGATAATGTCAAATTAGTCAACTACCAAATGAGTTGATTTCTTTAATTAAAGTCTATTTAATGGGTAAAATAACCAAACTAGTCAAGTTCACCAAGATTGTTTTTCTTTTTTTTTTTTTTTTTTTTTTTTTTTTTTTTTTTTACCAAAACAGTCATTGAACTTTTGCCGGCTCCAAAAGCAGGGGCTAAGCTGCGAAAAGCGTAGGCTAAGCTTGAGCTGACGGCCAAAACCCGGGGCTATATCTTAGCCCCCACAATTGGCAAAATTTATTTGGCGGAAGGTGATTGGTTGGAATCATGAATATCCATTAATGGCTGAAATTCAAGTGACTACTTTGATAAAGAAAAAACTTAATCAACTTGACTACTCTGATAATGTTCACTTTTTCATGTGCACAACCTTCTGAATTTTTATAAAAGATTATATCACATTAAATATTTTTTAAATGTTACAATAATAGACAAAAAAACACTCCTCAACTAACAGCCATCTTGTCAACTCTACATAATATGTATATTTTGAATTACAATTCTTCTTCTTACTTTATTACTCTAATAAAACCTGGGATCTCACCTCTAAAAGACATAAGCCTCTATCAAGTGGGCTAGCCCCTACGTGATATATATACCTGGACGAAAATTTTGGAGGGCTTGCATGGACCACTGAAAGCAATTGGCTTCAACAAATACGTCCTTCCTACTGGTATATTTAATATACTCGTAGTATTTGGTGTCGACTGGCATGCTGCCTTCCATGCTGCTATAAAAGCCTGTAAATTTACTTAATATAATTCATATTAATACTTCCCAGATAAACAATTTTGGCCAAAAAACAATTATATGTGTTTTCAAGAACAAAATCTACATTACGTACATATCATAGACATGTACTCAGGTACAAGAACCACATACAATGAAACAGCAATATATAGTTTTGAGTACCGGTGAGTCGTCGATTATCCCATCTCCTTTAGCCCCATATTGGACCACATCAAAAATAGTGGTTGATACAAGACTAATTCTTGAAGTAGTAGAACTTAAAGCAGAAGATGTTAGCAAGACCAAAAGTAATGTGATAAAGTGAATCTGCATGAATGTGAATGATGCGTAAGTTAAGTATAAGCAAAGCCCCATATGAATCTTAATCTTGTGAGTATTACAGACAAATATTTTTCTGAGTAAATTGTCCAAGTCCAAAAAGACAAAATAGTCCCTGTTTAGTATATATTAGTTCAAGAATCAAGAAAGGGGCTTTGAAAATGAAAGAAGACTAACCATTCTGTCAATCTGTCAATACATCATATGTAACCAACAAACAATCAATTCTCGGTTATGTGTCTATAGTCTGAACTATATATGTTCATTACTGTTATTATTATTTTTTATTTGTTATACGACCAATGCAGAAAGATGTATACTGTTTAGATTTTTTTTTTGAAAAGTGAATTTCTTGCTTCTATTGAGACTGGAACCTAAGATTTCATATTTAGTTGTTTTAAAAGGTTTTACCTTGCCACTAGACCACCGACCCAATGGACTTCTGGGTTGGTAAACTGGCAAATTTCTGATGAAGGATTCATCCGCAAGTTTTGGGACTTGACTTCATCATCCTTATCGGGGCTTACTCCGGGAGAGGATCGCGTACCCATTTTCGCCATGGATTCGGAGAAGAAACGGAAAACAGAGTAGAAAATAAAGAAGAAAGGGAGAGAAGGATACCTGAACAATAATCGTGAAAGTGAAGATATACACCAGATCTCTTGATCTTTAAAGGAAAAGGGAGTTATCTAGTCCCTAATTATCACAATGATGGTTATACTCTGCCAAGTCCCATCGCTAGCTTATAATGGCTAGTTTGAAATTAAAGGCAATATGACCGCTGTGATCAACTATCACATTCGCCATATTAGGGGCAATTGTGAAGGCCTGAGTTTTATTTATCATGGATCCCATATCCTAAGATATATTTTGGATAAATTATCCTTAATGTGTAATACGAGGCCTCAGAGGATCAAGGATCCTTAATGTTTACTATGGTTACTAATGATTGTTTTCGATATTTTCTTATGTTTATACGCAGGTACACTAAGTGGTGGACTGAGTCTAAGCTGGAATCTAGCTAAGAAGAAGTTACAAAGCTGCACGTGCTTATTCCACAACGGTTATGGGGAGATTTTCTTATGTTTATACGCAGGTACACTAAGTGGTGGACTGAGTCTGACGTGGGTCTAGCATGATTTTCGCACTTTATTGTTATCTTTATTTTCAATGGGGTTGATCAAGTCATATATACGAATATACACATATATGTACACACATACACACTGAGCATCGAGAACACTTTTTGGCAATCACACATTCATCATTATGCCAAGCTTGATCAACTTCCGAGGATGTATTTGATTTTGTTAGCTAATATACTTGGTGCTTGGCCTACAAAAACATCACATCCATCAATAAGTTCTATTTTGTTTTTAATGTTTTTTGTCTTTTAGTTGTCTTCTTTTTAATTATTACTTATTTATTTTTTGTTTATTAGTTATTATTATAACTAAATAGTAAAAGAAGCATGCACTTTTTATTTATTTATTTATTTATTATTATTTTTATTATTATTATTATTATTATTATTATTATTATTATCCTATATATTAAAAATGCAAGCTTGTGAATAGTAACCTCACGTCTCAAAGCTTTTCAAGTGCTAAGCTTTTTTTTCCATTTATTTAATGAATAATACTTTCTTCATTCAAAGCTTGCCACGTGGCAAGTTTTTTTTTCTTTTTCCTATTTATCCATCTTTTATCAAAATAAAGGTGCGGTCCTGTTCGGCCTCGGTACATTCTCTTATATATTAAAATTAGTAGTGGTAGTGGTAGTGGTAGTAATGATATATTATTTATTATTACTCTTTAGTTGTTATAATTTATCAAATTTCCTATATATTAAAAATGCAAGCTTGTGAATAGTAACCTCACCACTCAAAGCTTTCCAAGTGCTAAGCTTTTTTTTTTCCATTTAATAAATAATACTTTCTCCATTCAAAGCTTGCCACGTGGCAAGTTTTTTTTTTCTTTTTCCTATTTATCCAGTGGCAGTGGCAGTAGCAGTGGCAGTGGCAGTGGCAGTGGAGCAGCGGCGGCGGCGGCAGTGGCGACGGCCGCTGCAGCGGCAGTAGCAGCAGCAGTAGCAGTAGTAGTAGTAATAGTAGTAATAATAATATATTATTTATTATTACTCTTTAGTTGTTATAATTTATTAAATTATACTTATAGTTATAAGAAAAGCTATATAAAAATAAGTACTTTTTTACAAAATTAATATCATTTAATAATTTACATACCGATCTTTAATCTATAACAGAAAATGTAGCAGGTTGTGCTATCCAAGAATTATAAATATTTTGACGTGATTCAAATATATTCTCCCAGCCAGCTGCATCATTTTCTCTCAGTAATTTCCATAGGTTGTTTGTGCTGGCAATTGGATACTCTCCTTGCAATTCTACCATTATAAAATGGTTACCATTCACGTGTGGAATTGTAATTATTTTTTTTTCTGGGAACTCGTGAGGGCCTCTCTAAAGTGAAAAACAAGTAGAACTGTTTCTTTTTTCTTGAGATAAAAAATGAACGATCACATTAAACTTATTCGCAATCAAGAATCCTGTCTCTGGCATAATCATCCAGTGTTTTCCAGGTGCAACCCCCGATCCTGACCAAGCCAAGGACGTGAACACATCTTCGAATGAGCCTAAGAAAGCCTCAGTGTACTTTTTTCTAAACTCGAGTAGCTCTTCCATTAGTGATCTCCGGATAAATAACCATTCATCTTCATCGTACCCGAGAGCAGAAGCTGTCGCCCGAAACCCACAATTTCCATCACCTAATACGTTATGTATGCGTGTAACATACGCATGGAAGATTTTTGGAATTAGATGAATATATTTGTGTATCACTTGTGATCCTTGATCTTGGTTCAACCCCATGAAGTCATAGCCCGGCGCACTTGTAGCGTTGGCGAAAGAACTTTGTCCCATAATATCTTGGTTCAACCCCATGAAATCATATCCCGGTGTGTTTAAAAGGTTGGCAAAAAAATCTTGTCCGTCAGTATCTTGGGTCATGAACGGACTTTGTTCACCAGGAACTTGGTAGTTTACAAATGGACTAGCGTAGTAGCCCGTATTATCATCATAGTCCTTGAATGGTTTTTTCCATCAATATCTTGATTTATGAACGAACTTGGTTCACTAGGCATTTGATAGTTCACGTCTGGACTGATGTAACCAACATTATCATTATGGTCCCTTAATGAACTTTCTGTAGCAGCCTCTACATACCCGAATGAACTATGTCTCCAAGGCTCTTGAGTGTAATCATGCTCTTGGAAGTTCACAAATGAACTATGCCTAGCAGGTTCTTGAGTGTAATATTGCTCTTGATAGTTCGTAAATGAACTGTGCCTTGCAGGCTCTTGAGTGTAATCATGATCTTGGGAGTTCCCAAATGGACTGTGCCTTGGAGGCTTTTGGGAGTAGCTTCGTTGAAGGGGAGGTTTAGCAACAACAATAATAATAGGGTAATAGTAATAATAAATACCTTGATGATGGATTAACATTGACTGAAGTTGCTTGTAATTTTGGAGGAATGATGTCCATGTTTGAGATTCAACGAGCACATTCCACATTACATTGAAGGAATTCCAATCATGTTCCGTGGTGAAAGATTCTTTGCAGTTTCTAAATATACTTTGAGATATGTGCCACCTACAAAGTAATCGGGTAGCATTCGGAAAAACTTTCTCGCATCAGAGCTAACTCCCTGTCTGTAACTATAACACGTGGTTGCACGTGGTTGAACGGTCTAATGTATCGCGGGTTCAACTTCCTACGCTTCCCAAAGCGTGCTACACCCTTCCAGGGTGAAACCTTTAATAAAACCATATCTCCCACTTGAAACTCCAAAGGTTTCCTCCTTTGGTCCGCATAACTCTTTTGTCGATCACGAGCCGCCTTGATGTGCTCTTGGATCTGTATAATCTTGTCCGTCGTCTCTTGAACCAATTCGGGACCAACAAGCTGTCTATCACCCGCGTCTGTCCAGCATAACGGTGATAGACACTTGCGTCCATAGAGAGCTTCAAACGGTGCAGCTTGTATGCTCGCATGGTAGCTGTTGTTGTATGAGAATTCTACCAAAGGTAGGTGAGTGTCCCAACTGCCACCCAAAGCCATTACATAAGCTCGCAACATATCTTCTAGCGTTTGAATCGCTCATTCGCTCTGGCCGTCTGTCTGTGGGTGAAAAGTAGTACTCAGATTTAATTGAGAACCAAAGGCTTCTTGGAAGGATTGCCAAATCCTTGATACAAATCTTCTGTCTCCAAAATAATCTAGATAGGCACTCCATGTCGCGCAACTATCTCTCTGAGGTACAGCTCAGCAAGCTTACTAGTGTTATCTTTCTCCTTGATCGCCAAAAAGTGTGCAGATTTGGTCAGACGGTCTACGATTACCCAAATCGTATCATGACCTCTGGGTGTTTTTGGTAACTTCGTTATAAAATCCTTTGAAATCTGCTCCCATTTCCACATGGGTATTTCAGGTTATTGCAGAAGACCTGAAGGCTTCTGATATTCGGCCTTTACCTTGGCACAAGTCAAACATTTAGCAACATATGTTGCAACATCACCTTTTAATCTCGGCCACCAGTAGAAATCCTTTAAATCTTGGTATATCTTATCCGATCCTGGATGGATCGAGTACCGTGACTTATGAGCTTCATCGAAAATTACTTCTCTAAGACCACCAAAGAGGGGAATCCAAATTCTTCCCATGCAACACAACGTTCCTTCCTCATTGGGTACTAACTGTTTCTCCATCCCACGGAGATATTCATCTTCAAGATTCTTTTCCTTAAGAGCTTGTCTCTGCGCGACACGAATGCGCAATGAGAGGTCTGTCTGAATGATCATTTCCAAAGCCCCAACCCTAATGGGTTTAGTCCTTTCTTTCCGACTCAAGGCGTCTGCTACGACATTCGCCTTCCCTGGGTGGTACTTGATTTCACAATCGTAATTGTTTAACAGCTCCACCCATCGGCGCTGTCTCATATTAAGCTCTTTCTGATCGAATATATGCTGTAAACTCTTGTGACCAGTAAAAATCGTACAGCGGGTGCCATACAAGTAATGTCGCCAGATCTTTAAAGCAAACACCACAGCGCTAATTCCAAATCATGCGTGGTGGCCCACCCTTGATCACACTAATTCTCTAAACTTGTTTATAACTAGTCTTTCTTGCACCTTCGTGCCAAACGAACTCATTTAAACTATACAATATAGTTATTTTCCAAACAAACTCATCTAAACTAAAACAAGACCCTTAACCTAACTAGATTATAGAGTTAATTGCCAAAATAATCCCTAAGGTTTGGGCACATTTGCCATTTTCGTCCAAAATGACACTTTTGTACCATTTTGCCCCCACGTTTGTAACTTTTTGCCATTTTCATCCAAACCACTAACTTGGTTTATTTTTTCTGTTAAATTGAATGATATTTGGATGAAGCTGACAAATATAAACCACAGGGACGATTTTGGCAATTTACTCAAACTCTTTTTAATTTCTTTTATTTAATTAATTTTGTCACATACATAATAAAAAAGAATATACATGCAATTTTTATATGAAAAAAAATAATAGTTTTGTCACATATTTTTTATAAATTTTCATCCAACCACTAACAAAGTTAATTTTTTTTATTAAGGCAAATGATGTTTTAAAGTTTATAAATTAATACAGAAATTAATTTCCAATTTCTTTATATAAATAAGTTTTATTAAGAGAAAAAAATGGTACATACTTTTCAATATTTTCGCTCTTAAACTTTTAATAAATAAATATATGTAGTTTGAAATATAAGAAGAAAAATAAATCATACATTTTCTATTAGTTTTTTTAGTTCTTATCCAAAGAAAAAGAAATCATACATTTTTAGTTAGTTTTTTTTAGTTCTTATCTATTTTTAGTTTTTAGTTTATTTTTATGTAAATGTATTATTTTGCTTGTAACATATTCTATTAATGGGTGACCACACTATTTGAGTATTTTGGTCAAGGAAATGTAATAAATTGTCACGCTAGCTGGTTTTTCTTTGTAGTGAGCTTTATGTTATAACTCAAGCATTATGTAACTAAAGGTTGTGGGATGATACAATCAAACTTAGTGAATTTAGTTGAAACGTCTAATTTTTTTCATTAGAAAAAACAAATTGGGTAATTTTAACAAACATTTTCATAATTCAGGTAAAAAACAAAAGAATTTGTAACAGACATACAAAACTTAAAGTTAATTTATTATAATTGAAGAACTAAAAAACTAAAAAATATATATATAAGAACTAAAAAAGTGTAAAAACTTTTTTCTGCTTAAATTTCGAATTATATAATTATATACTTTTCAATATTTTTGCTCTTAAACTTTTAATAAATATATGCAGTTTGAAATAAAAGAAGAAAAATAAATCATACATTTTCATAGTTCTTAAATTTAAGCAAAATATTTAAGAGCGAAAATAAATATTTATTAAAAGTTTAAGAGCGAAAATATTGAAAAGTATATACCAGTTTTTTCTCTTAATAAAACTGATTTATATAAAGAAATTGGAAATTAATTTCTGTATTGATTTGTAAAATTTAAAATATCCTTCGCCTTAATAGAAAAAAATGAACTTAGTTAGTGGTTGGATGAAAACTTATAAAAAATATGTGGCAAATATTATTTTTTTCATATAAAAATTGCATGTATATTCTTTTTTATTATATATGTGACAAAATTAATAAAATAAAAGAAATTAAAAAGAGTTTGATTAAATTGCCAAAATCGTCCCTGTGGTTTATATTTGGCAGTTTCATCCAAATATCATTCAACTTAAGAGAAAAAATAAACCAAGTTAGTGGTTTGGATGAAAATGGCAAAAAGTTACAAACGTGGGGGGTAAAATGGTACAAAAGTGTCAGTTTGGACGAAAATGACAAATGTGTCCAAACCTCAGGGACGATTTTGGCAATTAACTCTAGATTATATAACTAAGTTGAAACTTGAAATATGGGAATTAAAAACTATACCTGATTCGTTGAAAACCCAGACATCTCTTTAGCTTTTCTGAATGATATGATGAAGCAGAAGTAGATCACTCTTTTAACAAGTAAATTTATGAATACATAAATTTATGATAAAGCTCTTTGAATGGCTTTCTGAATTAAAGAACGAGAGGTAACAATATGATGAAATAAAAATAGTGATAGAACAATATAAGAATCTCAGGTAACAAACAAAGAAATAAAAAAGAATATAATGATGCATCTTTTGAATTCACTTTGATATGAAAGGCACTAAAAAACAAATTAAATTATCTTACGAAATATAAATTTGATATGGAATGCACTAGAAAACAAATTAAATTATCTTTTTAATATAATAATGTGTGCTGTTCAAAAAAATATAAAAATAAATAATAATAATAATAATAATAATAATAATAATAACAATAATAATAATAATACATTACTATCACTGATTGTAAATAATAGTAATAACAAAAACACAAAAGGACAATAAAATATAATAAGAAAAAGACAACAAAAAGATAAAAAAATAATAAAATATGAGAGGAGGGTATAATTAGTGGGGGGGGGGGGGCGCTGTATTTAGTAGCACCCCTTTAAAAATGAATGAAGACTAACCATTCTGTGAATCTGTCACTACATCATATGTAACCAACGAACAATCAATTCTCGGTTATGTGTCTGTAGTCTGAACTATATATGCTCAGTACAGTTATTACTAATATAATTTTTTATTTGTTATACGACTTATAACAAAGAGTTAAGTGTACATGTATATTATTTTTTTATACGATTTATAAAAAAATATGTGACAAAACTATTATTTTTTTTCATATAAAAATTATATGTATATTCTTTTTTATTATATATGTGACAAAATTAATTAAATAAAAGAAATTAAAAAGAGTTTGAGTAAATTGCCAAAATCGTCCCTGTGGTTTATATTTGGCAGTTTCATCCAAATATCATTCAACTTAAGAGAAAAAATAAACCAAGTTAGTGGTTTGGATGAAAATGGCAAAAAGTTACAAACGTGGGGGGTAAAATGGTACAAAAGTGTCATTTTGGACGAAAATTGCAAATGTGCCCAAACCTCAGGGACGATTTTGGCAATTAACTCTAGATTATATAACTAAGTTGAAACTTGAAATATGGGAATTAAAAACTATACCTGATTCGTTGAAAACCCAGACATCTCTTTAGCTTTTCTGAATGATATGATGAAGCATAAGTAGATCACTCTTTTAACAAGTAAATTTATGAATACATAAATTTATGATAAAGCTCTTTGAATGGCTTTCTGAATTAAAGAACGAGAGGTAACAATATGATGAAATAAAAATAGTGATAGAACAATATAAGAATCTCAGGTAACAAATAGGGAAATAAAAAAGAATATAATGATGCATCTTTTGAATTCACTTTGTTATGAAAGGCACTAGAAAACAAATTAAATTATCTTACGAAATATAAATTTGATATGCAATGCACTAGAAAACAAATTAAATTATCTTTTGAATATAATAATGTGTGCTGTTTAAAAAAATATAAAAATAAATAATAATAATAATAACACATTACTATTACTGATTGTAAATAATAGTAATAACAAAAACACAAAAGGACAATAAAATATAATAAGAAAAAGACAACAAAAAGACAAAAAAAAATAATAAAATATGAGAGGAGGGTATAATTAGTAAAGGGGGAGGGGTGTATTTAGTAGCACCCCTTTAAAAATGAAAGAAGACTAACCATTCTGTGAATCTGTTACTACATCATATGTGACCAACAAACAATCAATTCTCGGTTATGTGTCTGTAGTCTAAACTATATATGCTCACTACAGTTATTACTAATATAATTTTTTATTTGTTATACGACTTATAGCAAAGAGTTAAGTGTACATGTACAAATATCTTTGGCCTGTACCACCAATGCATAAAGATGTATACTGTTTAGAATTTTTTTTGAACGGCGATTTCTTGCTTCTAGTCAGACTTGAACCTAAAATTTCATACTTAACTATTTTAAAAGGTTTTGCCTTGCCACTGGACTACCGACCCAATGGTAATGAATTAGTTTGTAGATGCGTTTAAACTTCATGTATTAAATAGTAAAACTCAAGTTATCAAGAAACAGAAATAAAACAATACGCAAGTCATCTTCGCGTATGCATATGATTTTGTTGGTGATATGCGAGCAAAGGTTGAAACCAGAACGAAATCATGTACGTCATGGTTTTTAGCCGGCGTTGTTATGCATACAGTTAGACACGCGAGTTAAAAGTAGATACATAGCCCATGGTTTGTTCAAAATCTTGGACTTAGTATTTAAATAATTTTTCTCATTGGATTTAGTTTCCCTAGTTGACGTCTTTCACAATTCTAGTCCAGATGGATAATGAGGTTTGCTTTTACTGTTAAAGTGATGTCAAATGACCATTTACTTGTATATAGAGGATCATATAAGACCACACGGATTGGGCGTAAAAAAGTGGTGTGGCAGGCACACCGGTCCGTAAGTGGTGTGGAGGGCGGCCTGGAGTGGGGGCGGGAGGTTTTCCATCGGCGTGGAGGGATTGTGGTGTGTGAGGTGGTGGGATTTGATTTGTGGGTGTTGTTTGGGTTGGTTTTAATTGGTTGAGGTTTATTTTTTTAATAAAAATGCCACTCACGCCCAACACCACCCGTGCTTTTTTTTACCATACCCCCTGCCACATACCGCTTAATCCCCCTCTTCATACCCTCCCACTCCATATAGTCTAAGAAATCCTTCGAGTTGTAAGAACTCAAGAACTAGGGCACAATGATCATTTCCAAAATCTATATCTTTTTGTCTCTCTCTTTTCTTTATAAATGGTCTTTGTCTTTTTTATTTTCCCAAAGAAAATCACACCTAAATCTACTTTTCTCTCACCTCTCTCCTACTCTCTCTCTCTTTTAAACCCCTAATTGTGTTCGTCTAATGCTATGAATCCAAAACCGATTTTGGTGGAACCGGCCTCGTTAGCCCATTTTTCGTGTCTAGAGACATTTGTAGCTACCGATTTTGGTGGTGGTGGTTAATGAAGACGATTAGGGTTTCGGTTTACATGGTAGTGGATGATGGTGGTTATTAACGACTGTAGAGGAGTAGGGTGATTTCGGTGATAACAGTTCTGTATACATATGCATATTTTATACAAGTGTAAATAACAAGAGAGAGATAACTGTGTATATGTATTTTCATAGAGTTAAATGATAGAGAGAGAAATACATGAGATTTTGAAAATAAATAAGAAAACAGAGAGAAATGTTGTTTTACAATTCTACCCTTTGTACTTCAGATTATATATATATATATAGAGGGGAAGGTTCTATGCAGAACACTAAATATTATGAGAACACGCTGAACACAATGAATCACCTATTTTTTCACTCCTAAAAACCTAAAAAGTAAATGAAAATGTTGCAAATGTAAAATTTATTGTTCTTACACTTGAATTCAAAACAAAATATGAAAAATTTTCACATTTCTTATAACCTACAGATATGTAGGTTATATGTATGTTAAATTAACATGTATGTAGGTAGGGGTGTGCACGGTTTGGTTCGGTTCGGTTCGGTTCGGTTATTAAGATTATCCGTAACCGTAACCGAAGTTATCGGTTAATCGGTTCGGTTAATTCGGTTAATTAGTCGGTTTTTTGGTTCGGTTCGGTTAATTTTTGGTTAATAACCAATTCAAACAAGGTTTTTTTTTTTTGCTTAGAAATACATGTAATGGAGGTATAAATACATGAAATGGATGTATAAGTACATGAAATGGATGTATAAATAAATGAAATGGAAGTATAAATGCTTGAATAGATGTTCAAATACATAAAATGGAGGTATAAATAAATGAAATGAAGGTATGAATAAATGAAATGAAGGTATTATAACATGAAATGAAAGTATAAAACATGAAATACATGAAATAGCGGTATAAAAGCTAGAAATATATAAAGAAATAAATGATTCGACTCGGTTCGGTTAATTTCGGTTAACCGATGGAAAAAATATATCCGTTAACCGACTTTCGGTTAATTCGGTTTTGGTTAATTTCGGTTCGGTTTTGTCGGTTTTCGGTTTGGTTTCGGTTAATTCGGTTTTGGTTAATTTCGGTTTTGTCGGTTTTCGGTTTGGTTTCGTTTAACGGTTCGGTTATTGTACACCCCTATATGTAGGCTATGTGTAGGTAAATATATATGGTCTTTTTATGTAAATATAATACACATATGATGTAAGAAACATAAAATTTAAAACATATGAACCTTAAATCCCAAAATTTAGTGTTTTAGGGTTGTTCTTTTTGTTCTCGCAATAATTAGTGTTCTGTAATGATCCTCATCCTATATATATATGTGTGTGTGTGTGTGTGTGTGTATTCTAAACTTAATAAAAAATCAAGATAAAATCTGGATCATTAACCCTGTATATATATAAAATCGGCGGTCTGCCACCTGGATTAGGCAAAATCGGTCTATTTTGGCAGTCAAAGTCAAATTAGGTCAAAATCACCCAAAATCAGACCTAGTCAGTCCAAATTAGGTCCAAAATGGACCAAATAGACGAAGTAGAACAAGTTCTTAGCTTATTTCAAATCATAATCGAAGCAATTTCTAGGAAAAACGCGTTTGTCGGTGTCTCCATTGTACGAAATCAACCCAGTCGAGAGTTACCTAGTGTCGCCATTGGAAATACTCCATGATGTAGTGGGGTTATATATTAAAATATTTAAACTTAATAAACCCCGATCCCTACCCCAGTTCACTGTACGCCCCCTTCTCCCTCTTTCACGCATTAACACACGCACCAGACACAAAATACAAACTTTTAAATTTGTACATAAAAAGAATAAAACTCATGTTATATATAAATTTATAAAACTATACTTAAAAAGTCCGATCTGATTAATCCCTACTAATCACCGCCTAACTAGCCCCTAGCGCCTATTACAAGATTGCCTGTAGCCAATTCATGGTCATGCATTATCGTCCCAACAACTTTCTATTTTTCAATAAAAGACAAATTTCCTACTTTCCAATAAGACGCACGACCGTGCATGGCTGTGCACTGGTGTACATCCACGCATGGACTGCTAAAAGATGAAAATTCTATAGTACAAGTCAGAAAAGGACCATACACGGCCATCCTGGCACTTCACAGTTGTGTGACCCCTAAGATCAGCCTATAAATAACAACTCAAGTTCCATTCGTTGGTGTGCACTTCCAGGGGCAAAAACCCACTATTATAACTCCCATTCTCTGTAAATTGGAGTGTGCCAGTTAGTGTAACTAGCTTATGCTTTGTATCCAATGATCAAGGAGCAAATTATACTCACTTGTTTGTAAATCATTCTTGATCATTAAGGGCAAAAGTATTGTTATCATCATGGATGTACTCATCTAGTATTCTTTATCTCTTGGGTTTGTGGAACCTTGCTTAATTAATATTTTAACTTAGTTTTTGGTGTGTTTATCTTTTTAACTATTCTTGATATGACTAGCTTTTATTGGCACGAGATCTTAACTTTAACTATTTAAGTATTTAAATCTCGCACTTGAAGTTTGTACATCTTTATACGGCTTCTGGTACTTCAATCTAATCCAGTGGGAGGCTTTCAGTAATGCACCAGATCCCGTGACAGGTTTTTGGTATTGCACCAGACCTCGTGAAAGGCTTATGGTATTTCACTAGATCCTTCTAGTATTGTACCACATCTATTGGGGTAAAGGTTTATTACTTTTAATAATGTAGTTTGGGTAACCTAGCGAGGTAGAACGAGAGCTCTAATAGGCCAACTGCTATGTTTATAGAATAACATCTGTAAACACTTTACGTTAAGTTAGTAGCGTCACTATTTCGCGTATTTACCTTAGTGTCACACCCCGATTCCCAGTGGGCCCAGATGGGTAGTAACGATTGGATAACAGTATCATAATTTAATAATATGCAGTGGAAGTATTGGAGTAAAAATATTTATTTAATGAAAGCTTGAATATATAGTAAAAGTCGTACAAGCGTTCTAGTACAAGCCCACATGTAGGATCTAATAAAAGAGCTTTTAGACTACTAGGCATCTTGCCATAGGTCTGCAAGTAGGATGTCGATCCTGAATTCAACTTGTCTCTCCGGGGGTAGACCGGGTAGATCTTCAGGGAATGCATCTGAGTACTCGGAGATGACTGGAATATCTTCTATCTTTGGCTTCGGCTCATCTATTGTCACGTGTGCCATGTAGATGACACATCCGCTCTTAAAACACTTGGATGCCTTAAGTAGATACACTTTCTCAGGCAATTCATAGTGTAGATCTCCTTGAATGGTCAACATTTCACCAGATGGGGATTTAACTTCGATAAGTTTCTTATCACAAGCAATACGGGCTTGATTAAGAGATAACCAATCCATGCCTAAAACTATATCGAACCCTGCCAAATTCATTGGCAAAAGAGAGATAGGAATAGAATGATTCTTAATGGATATAACGCATCCATCAAGAATAGAAGAAGCGGTTTCTAAGGTACCGTAAGCCAATTCTACTTCATATGCAATATCTAGAGTTCTTATGGGTAGATTTAGTAGTTTACTAAACTTATGGTCAACAAAGGACTTATCAGCTCCAGAATAAAAAAGAACTCTAGCAAAGATATCATTAACGAGGAACTCTAGCAAAGGCTTCTCTCGCAATTAGCTGGAAGGCTCGAGCATTTCCTTTCTTTGCCTCTCTAGGCTTAGCAGTACCTTTAGTAGTATGCTTTGGACAATTGGTCTTGATGTGGCTTTTCTCACCACATCCAAAGCAGATAACATTCTTCAAGTCCTTACATTCATGGGATTGATGACCAGTTCTTTTATAGATACCACACTACTTCGGTTTCTGGTATGTCCGACACTGTCCCCAGTGTCGATTGTTATAGGTCTTACAAACAGGTACCGTTGTCTATAGTATCGGATTGAGATACTAAATAAATACTCTTATTTCTGGAAAATTTCCAGCAAAGCGCGTAGTACGCTCTTAAATCTTAGTACGACTTATTGCTCTGATACCAACCTGTCACACCCTGATTTCCCGGTGGGCCTGGACTTGGGGTACGTGACGAGATTGATATCAAATACACATATAGCACAACAGAAGTCTTGGGAATTAAAATATTTTTACAAATTATAATGTCCGAATGTCCAAATTAATTATACATACGAAAGTATTCAAAAGGTCCACAAGCGGATCGAAAATAACAAAATGATTAAATATGCAGACTACTAGGCTTCAAATGCAAGGAGTTGCAAATTCCTCTTAAGCATTTACTGGGCACTTTCGGCCTATATCGTAACCTTGCAACCTTCGCTTAGTCTTTTGAAAGATACTTAAGTCAGGTAAATACTCTTAACCTATTTTCCCTATACGGGCTTGGGATACGGTATATTATTACCGCATGGTCGGGTATGGGATCAATGACCTATGTGTCAGGAATCCAAATAATCCGTTTTAATTCGTATTGCTTGAACTTAAACAATGGGGGTTAATACGACCGTGTCCTGGATATCCTCGGCTCATTTAATTGCAAGTGGCCACGACCTAAGCATGGGGTGTAGGGATACACCTGACAGATGCTAATGCTATATTAAAATAACTTTTATAACCCAATACGGGTTTACCCAATAGGGGTATTAAAGTGGTGTGTTAGTTAATCATGATCTCGACATAGTTTCCGGACCCCATATGTATTATCAAGCTTGAAAAACTGATAACATGAGAAATAGTTTATCCCAAGTTATTTATGAAAATATATGTACCATTGTGTACATGAAAATGATTTTGAAATATTTTCAAAATGTGTCGGTTTTTGTATTTACCAGTGTAACTGATGTATCTTCACAAGACTAACCGGGAAATCAGGGTGTGACACTTAGTGGATCTCTAGGCGGGACCATGAGTGTTGAGAATGCAGAATAAAGGTGTTATAAAAGGAAATGATCGAAAAGTTGTCTTTAAATCAATCTTGGGGTAACCACCCATGGAATTGGGAAATGAGGTAACATGACCTTGAGCCTCTTTTCACTTTATTATTATTAGGGGTATTGGATTTTAATAATCCCAAGTTTCACTAATTGGTTGGTAATAATCCCAACTTCAAAAATTGCCTACAACAGTCCCAACTTGTATGATTTTGGCCACCAATGATCCTTGTCTAACTGGGTTATAACCCAGTTAGTTTTTTTTGAAGTTTTGAGCGGCGGAGAAGGTCACTAGAGGTTGGAGATGACAAGTGGTGGTCTCCTTTGGTGGTTTCAGGGGTAAAGAAGGTCGTCGGAATAAGTTGCAGGTCACCGGAGTTGCGTAGATGGTGGAAATTTTAAACTTTTGAGAAGCGGAGAAGATTACAGGAGGTCGGAGATGATTGGTGGTGGTCTCGTTTGGGGTTTTAGGGGTAAAACGGGTCGCTGGAATAAGTTGCAGGTCACCTTCCCAACAAGGTGATAACCCAGTTAGACAAGGATCATTGGTGGCCAAAATCTTACAAGTTGGGACTGTTGTAGGCAATTTTTGAAGTTGGGATTATTACCGGCCAATTAGTGAAACTTGAGATTATTAAAATCCAATACCCCTTATTATTAAGATAAATAAGAAAACTCGTTCATCATTGAGCGGCTCGATGGTAGTTAAATTCATACCCCAACCTCCCAGAGAGTTGTACGGCTTGGTAACCCTACTAGGAGGCAAGTCAACTAGGTGAATATTAGTCCAAATACTATTAGTCTGAAGATAACTAGAGGAAGCATTAGCGTTTGCGGGAGCTCGATGTGGCTGTTAGAAAAATGACCTTAACCCTTAACCTAAATGAGAACTGTTCATGTTATAGTTTTCCACACCATTAACCTATTTTGACAAAATTAATTTAAAAGCGGACACGGCCCAAGAGATAACTTGTATATCACTATAGCTATCTTATATTCCTTTCCTATTCTTTTTATTTTCATCTTTAAGAACAAAACCTCCATCCACATTTTATTTTGGTCAGACAATAGCAAGGGTTGATTATTGGAATTAACCCTAATTGTATCAATTGAATTGGGTTGATACTTGGTTCTTACCTAAACTATACTACTATGCAACACGATAGGTGAGCTTTCCTATTGTGTGTATTTAGTTAAAGTAATATTCATTTTATAATATTAAAACTTGATTTTGTGTTAAAATATCACCTAAAATACACTACTAAAATGACACATATCAAGTTTTTGGCGCAGTTTCGTGAGACACATATGGTGATTTCTAGAAATGATTCAAGCATTGAACTTAGTGTCTTGTTTTCTTTTATCCATTTGGTGCTCTTGTTCGTTTTATTTGTTCTTCCCAGTAGCTTTCATGGATGGCGAATACAAGAGCTATTATAGAGAATACCAAAGCCGACTATTAGTACGACCACTTAGAGGTTCAAAGTGAGAAATTTATGGGGAGCCCCATTACACCCAAGATTGTTATCACTATTAAAGGTATTCCATAGATTTTTATCCATACTCATTTCTACTCTTAGGATACCAATACAACATCATCTGTAGTTGAACTACAGTAGTGCACAATCTCTGATTGTCATCTCTAAACTTGAAGTGGTCAAGGAACGTGAAGCTCAAATCACCAAGCTTTATAAGCTAAGAGAAGAGCTAACTGACACAGCTGAGCCACAATATTGGGAGGAAGCTTCTAGCCTCCTTAGAGTTATCACGCCACATGAAGTTCAAATCAACGAGCTTTATCTTCCAAGAGAAGACCCAACTGATAGCCTCCTACGCAGTCTCGTGGCACTTGAAGCTCTAATCACCAAGCTTTATGCTCCAAGGGAGGAGCCTACCCATTTCACACATGTGGATCCAGTTGATGTAACTGCTATTGATATATAAGTGTTGACTGTTTCACCTCTTGACTTTTATGAGGAGGTACAAATTCAACAACGCCTAACAACACAATTAGAAGAGTTGGCGAGTGAAGAACACAAGGGAGAAATGATTTGGTGAATATTCCAAGTATGGAGATCTAGGAAGGATGGTTTGACATGACCGAAGTTCTTACTACGTCAAAGACATCATCATATGAGGAACCAGACTTTAGGATCAACCTACAATCACAAGAGGAGAAGGATATGCAGGCATATAAGCTCACCAATGAATAAATGAATATGGTGATGCTTTATTCACTGCCTTGCACAAGTGATAACCAGCCCATGGTTAACTGCACTTTTGATTAATCACAGGATAAGGTGTGTCAGTCTAAGGATTGTTTCATTTGAAAGAACCAGCATACATCCAGTATACCATACGTGACACTTGAACCCTGTTAGAAAGATCACCTCATTCGTTAATTGCTACTATTAAAGTTTGGTCCGGGTAGTTTCAAATGGTGGTGGTGTGACAGAAGTCTTGACCCAATTCACCATTTGATTGATGTTGTCTTTAGCTTAGTTTTACTTATTTATGCCTATTTTTACTTCAAGTTTTATTAGGCATTGATGTGCTTAAAATACAACATATAAATTATATCAAATACATCGTAAAATCAACTCTTTTTCAGTACTAATGTTGGAAAAAAACCCGTTTCTTTGTTCCTTTTTAATTAACAGGTTTAAAAGAGCTTAAATGAGCAAAAGGAGCAAAATAACAGCAAAAACCAATATAAAATGCAATGAAGAAGGATTGACGCAACTTTCCAAGCCCCCATCCACATCCAAACCAAAGAAATAACAAAATCAGAAGCTCTGGCACGGGGCCGTGCTCATCTAGCACGGGCCGTGCCCAGTGGGAATTCTCTGCAGTAGAAAAAGACAACAACAAAAGACAAATCCAGAGCTCAACACGGGGCCGTGCTAAGGCAACACGGGGCGTGGTCAACTCCAAGATTTCCAGAATTTGAAGTAGTATAACAAGTATATTGGCCGCTGGCCGTGGCATTGACACACGGGGCCGTGTTAGTACAAGTCTGACACTGCAGTTAATGAAGAAGAGAGAGACTGATGGCCATGGGGGCGTGCCAGGCGGGTATGGGCCGTGGTGGATGTTTTGTTTTCAGCTATAAATAGGGGTGCTTGGTTTCATTCTAATCCATCCCTTGGCAAACCACTTCTCTCTCACTTGCCACCACTCCACCACCATCATCCATCACCATCATCCATTTTCCATCATTTAGAGTGTGTGTAGTAGTCTCGGGATCCAAGACTGATAGTAAGAGTCTTTGTCAAACAAAGGCCATGCTTGGCTAAACTCTTACAGCACTTGGTGAAGACAAATCTTTTATGTATTTTCTTTTATGATTTCAAATCTTTGGCAACTTTTTAATTGGGTATGTATTAGTGAATTTAATAACTAGTTTTTATATTGAAGGCAAATTTATCTAATCATTCTTCATATGTTGTTGATTCACATATTTGTGTCTTGACGGCCTATATAATGCGCGTTAATTGCCTGGAAGGGGGTTAGAAGGGTGGTTAGGTAAATTTTAAGTCTCGTTCAATGTATAGATCCTGCGAGAACCTGGTTCAAGCCTAGTAACACTTCACGAGTCGGAGCGGGCATTACCCACTACGGGAGAAGTGCCAAAAGCTTGAATCCCTTATCTATAAACTACTATTAAAACTTTAAACCTACCATGCGAGGACTGTATCCCTGCTAACTCAGACCAAAGGGTTGAGGGTGATCGCTACCTGGAAGGGGCCCACCACTTTTTGCATTAATAACTTACTTAATTATCTTTTAATAATCCGGCCTAGTCGAACTGTATACTTGCTGACTCAGACCACTAGGTTGAGGGTAACGTCGCCTTCACAAGAGGGGCCTACTAATATAACTAAGATAACCTCTTAAAATGCGCAAAGTACGGAAATCATTCAAAGGATACATGAAAGATGAGTCGGAGCCAAGTGATTATTTCTTGTCTATCTGTTTTGACTTTTATTTTATTTTTGCTTTTTAGTTTATTTCTTTTGATAGTTTCAAAAATCTTTTCTTCAAAGTTTGGTTCGATTAGACGTTGACGATAAGTGTGACACCTGTGCATCTGTTGGATCTGAGTTTCCTTTTGATTGTACTTTTGTTTGTAAAATAAGATGGAAATGAATGAGTGTGCAGCGGAAATTAAGATGAACACAAACTTTGTATACAATCAAATGAGAGTAATACTTTTAATAAAACATCTTTACACATAGAACCGAATGATTGAATTTATTTCAAACAACAATTACAATGATGATGTATGAATGCAAACTCCCCCTCAGCCCGAGCTCAGTAGTTTGTTCGTGCAAAGAAGACGAATGATGTGAAGAGCTAATAGAACAGTACAAAGTACTGTACTATTTATAAGCACTTGCAAACTACTGAGCATCTTTAGCTGACGTCACCATGAAAGTGACATCTAACTTCCTAACAAACTCTAACCTCTGATCTATACAGACACTGCTTGTGTTAACTACTGCTATTACATTCTATTACATAACAGACTATAGAACAACTGCTGCAACCTTCTACTGCTGTGAACCCAGCAGCACTTGTCCGGATCAGCAGTGCTTGACTCAAGGCAGTAGATTGAATCAGCAGGACTTGAGTCTTCATCAGATCTTTAATTGAGCAGCAGTTATTGGTCAGCAGTTAGTAAGATCAGCAGATAGGAGGTCATCAGTTGTTGTAATCACTTTCAAGGGGAGAGATATGCATATCAGCATCTGCTTATTCTGAATCCACTAAGCTGACCCAGTTTTGGCTTTACATTATCTGTTCCTCTGATAGGGTTCAATCCCAACAATCTCCCCCTGGAACAGATAATGCCAAAACTCTTCATTATTGTGGATATTTTATTGCCTCATCAACAGCTCCCTTATCTGGCCTTTAAATTGCAATTCAAAGCTAAGGGAATCTGTATCTTCATCATCCCTGTTAAGTGGAAGATCAAGGAGATCCTGCAAATCTTCAAGACTCAGGCCAAGAGCTTGTTCCCTTGATATTTTCTTCACTTCTCCACCAGACCTGAGCAAAGTCAATACGCGGGTCTGTTTGTCAGTTGCCCACTTTTGTATTTTTGAGCCTGGTGGGTTTCTTGGGAGATGCTTATTTGCAGAAGTATTTGGAGAGGCTGGCCGGTTCATCACTGGCTGAGCAGTGGGAGCAGAATTTTCTTGTTCAAGTTCTTCTTTCAACGTTCTTAACAGGCCTTCTTTTACAACAGCATTGCCAGTAAGAATATCTTGAACCGTTTCAGCACCTAGCTGGCTTTGACTCCTTCTTTTGTAAAAGGCAGTACCAGCTGGAGCAGTGGATCTCCTGATTTGCAGCTTTGATGGTCCTTTTGAAACCGCTGCTTCAGGGTAGTCAGGTTTTTGAGGGATTTTAGGATCTTTCTTCCATAATTCCTCCAACCTTCTGTAGGTTGACCTGACCAAATCTTCCTTCCATCTAGCTACTTGTCGTTTGGTGCCAAATTCAGCAACAACCAATTCTTCTTTCATTATTTTCAGTTCCAACTGCTTTTCAGGTACATTCTTTTTGAACTTTGCCCAATCAGGAGGAGTGTGAGTGACTTTCCTTTTTATCATAACTTGAATTCTGGCTGATTCAGCTTCAAGCTCTGGGATAGTCCACTCTTTGTACATGTGTCTCTCTCCTTTGTATTTCTTGTAAAACATGATGCTTTCTATGCAGTCTTTCTTCAGAGTTTCAGCTGCTCTTTCAGAAATTTGTTGACTAACATTCTTTGCAGAACGTTCCAGGGAACTGACTTGTGTAAGCAGATATTGGTAGTATCTTGAAACTTCTTTGTCAGATTTCCCTTGTGAGTTTCTTTGTGAGATATCCTCTGCTTGTTTGCCTTTATTTTCAAATATTCATCAATGTTTTTGGGCCATGGATATCCTTTGATTGAGGGCAAACTCCTTTTGGCAGGGTCATCCTCAGTATAGAAGGATTTTATCTCTTCTCTGACAGCTTCTAGTTCAAGAGGAAATTGAACACCTGCAGGAGGTAAAGGTTTGTGCATTGGAACAGAAGAAAGTGGAACTGGTTTTGGTATATTGACAAGAGCTAAAGGTTTTGAAGATGTTTGGGGTGGTGAAGTGACATCATCTTTAGGAGTTAGCCTCATCCTCTTTATTTGAGGAGGGACTGATGATGTTTTGGATGGAAAGGTGGTTGTAGTAGCAGTGGCTTGTGATAGACTAACAGCTGTTGAAACAACTGGTGTTCCAACCACTGTTGTCTTTACAACAGATGTTTTAACATCTGCTGTCTTCTGCCTTTTGACAGGAGGTGATTGTGATTTTGGTGGTGATGGTGGTAAAGCAGTAGATGAAGTGTGTGTTGAGGTGGTGTGTGTTGAAGTGGGAGCAGATGTTGAAACTACTGAGGTACCAACAGCAGTTGATACAACAGAGGTTACAACACCTGTTTTGGGAGGTGGTTTTTGAACAGACTTTGAACGCCTGACCGGAATGGATTTGGGTAGCCTTACTTTTCTAGTAGGCTTCTTCTTTTCATCAAAAAGATTTTCATTATCTCTTGACCCTGAAGTACCCTGATCCGGATAATCAACCTTGGCTTTCTTTTTGGCCTCTCTATCCCTTTTTACACAAGCAAGTGCTTCTGCAAGTGCATTTGTAGTCTCATCAATCTTCTTACTACCATCTGGCAAGGGGATCTGCTTGGTCATATTTGAATTTTTTGGTGCAAGGTAAAGACCATCAGTTATTCCCTTTCTTCTCCAATCTTGAATTTTCTCCCCCTTTTTGGCATTATCTTCAGGGAGGTGATCAATGAAAAATACAGGTGGAGGAGCAGTGCCAGTGGTGTGCAGGATCTGAGTTTTGAGAGCCTTTAGATCAGCCTGAGTGTCTTTGAACCTAGACTCCATAGCATTTCTCAGCTGTTGAACATGTTTTTCATGTTGCTGATCTGCCAGTTGTGCCTGATGATGGAGATAAGGTTGAAAGAGATTCCAGAGCTCATTTGTAGCAGGTGCTTGTTGTAGAGCAGGTGCTTGAGGTGGAACAACAGTGGATTGTACCTTTTGTACCTGTAACAACTGTTGGAGCATATTTTTGAGCTCTGCAACAGAGTTATCAAGTTTTTCAACACGATCCATCAATTTCTGGTACTTTAAACCATCACCCAATTTAATGGGATCATCTGATTTCCCATTAACAGTGGTTTTATCAATGGCAGATGTAGGGAATTTATTCCAAACATTAACCACTGATGCCCCTTTTTCTTGGTACTGGGGTCTTCTTCCTTCAACACTTGACAACCTTTTGATGATGCCAGTTGGATATATAAATTCACAGGTGGTTGGCAGAGGTGCTATGTAAGGAATTGCCTCCAAGGAAGTCTTATTAATGAAACCACTGCCCAACTGTAAACCTGTAGGTTCAACAGTTGTAGTGGCTGCTTCACTTGGATTACCACAAAGAGTTACTTGTAACTCGATGGGTGTAACCTCCTCAGGTTTTGTTGGTGGGTTAGCAATGGATGATACAGCAGGCCCAGTCATTTGTTGAGGTATATTCTCATTGACAGGTGATTGAGAAGGACTGGATAGTGCCTGGTTCAAGTCAATTGCATCCAACAGTAGTTGTGTTTTTGGGGGAATTGAGGATGTGATGGTGGGTCTAGAAAGCGGAATTGCTCCGGGCATTGAGCTGTGGATGATGGAGACAAGTGTATCCAGAGCATCATGATGTGGTGGCCCTTTGTGTACAACCTGTCCTTTTTGTGAAGAAGCAGGAGGAGTTATGGTTATGGGTTGAGATATTTGTACCAACTGCTGTGAGGAAGAAGCAGCAGTGGTTTCTAGTGACATTTGTGTTGTCACAGGCATTAACTCTGGTATCTCATCTGCCAGGGTTGCCTTTTTTATTGGTTTGGAGGGTTTTGGATTTTTCTTTTTGGAAGGCCTTTTTGGTTTGGTAGGTGTGGGTTTCAAAACAGTTGTTCTGCTGCTTTGATCACCTAGAGTAGTAGGCTCAGCAGCAGATATCTGAGGAGCAGTGGTAGCTGCTAAAGTCTGCTCAGGTACCCCTGCTTGTGTTTTGCATGGTGCTAACATACGTGAAAATGTTTCAGATGTTAGACAGTTTATTGCAGTTATTTCACCTTGGTTTATTAGAAGCAAATTATCCTTACTGAATTTCTTTTGAAAATAATAGCTTAAAAACCTTGGAAACAGTAAAAATGATTTACTTTCAACATTATTAACCAAATCTTTAAAGATTTCTCGAGAATAGTTATAATTTTCTTCTTGAAGAATCGCATATCCCAGATTTTGAATCTTTATAGGAATCTCATTGAAAGAAGTGGTTTTGTTTGAAACGCATACTAGGAGGGTATGAAATAAAAATCTTTTTGCAGGAGGAAAATAACCCTTTTCTAAGGTCAGTTTCGTCATCATTGTGGCTTCATACCCTCTTTCAATGAAGTCAATGTGCAACTCGTTTTTTGTGAAGGAAGTTTTACCTGCCTGGTCATCGAGTTGAAAGACTTCGAAGATGGATTGTGGTGTAATGTGGACAGCTTTACCCTTTATGGAAGATTTGATTTCAGTTGCAATGTCTCCTTGTTTTTCAAGGGTTGCATTCCTCCAAAACTCCCTTTGGGTTGCCAAGTAGATGGGTGCGTCGGCTGTGAGCAAAGTTTTGTACTTTGATTTTGCCATGGTGGTGATAATGGAATCGAAAACATCTGTGGTTCCTGGTTTTGTGAGAAGACCCAGGAGATTGTGAGATTTTTTGAATGGAATGTCAGTGATGACTGCCTTTTGAGAGGCTGTTTTCGAGGATTTTGATGTGGGTTTTGCAGATGACTTCGATTTTGTCATTTTTGAAACGATTTATCGAAGGAATTTTGTGGGAGATGGAAAGAAAAACTGCTTTGAGAAGAGAATTTTTGTGAATTCAATTCGACAGTAAAACCCTGTTTGGATGGTGAGTGGGGAGTTTTATAGGAGAAAAAGTGAATGCTGACGTGGCAGCCGTTACAAAAAGTCTGACTGCTATGTACTGCCCACGTGACAACCACTGGTGAAAATGAAGGACAGTACTTTTGGTGAAAGAAACGGATGAAAGCAGTGGAAAGGGGGCAGTGGATGATTTTTACTATCAGTAGATAGCATATCAGTGGATAAGACACTGCTTTTGAACAACAGTGGTTATTAAGGAATGTGAGAACAGAGGTTGCCTTTCAGCAGTGGGCAGACTTTTTGATGTAGAGCAGACTTTTGAACAATCAGTGGTTATGGCAGACTTTTAAGGATTTTAATGAAATTTTCATTTTTAAGCTATTTTTAAGGATGGATTTTTGATTTTCTGAAAACATTTTGTTGCTTTTATTCATAGAAAACAAGATGTTGCTTGTTATTCCATGTTCAGCATCCCAATCCTAGAGACCAGACTTTCAAAAGTGGCTGTATCAAGTGCTTTTGCGAGCACATCTGCCAGCTGGTCTTTAGTTGGGACATGATGCAGAGAAATCAAACCTTTTTCATAGCAATCCCTCACAAAGTGATGTCTGATGTCGATGTGTTTGGTGGTAGAATGGGAAACTGGATTTTTGATGATATTTTCTGCTGCCTGGCTATCCAGCATAAGTGGTGTCTTTAAGGCAGTGATACCAAAATCCAGTAACTGATTTTGAAGCCACAGGAGTTGGGCTGTACAGCTTGCAGCAGCAATTTATTCAGCCTCAGCAGTGGATGTTGAAACTGCTGCTTGCTTTTTGCTTTGCCAAGAAACTAAGCAATCACCTAGAAACTGGCACCCTCCTGAAGTGGACTTCCTTGTTGTGTGGCAACCAGCAAAGTCACTGTCTGAGAAACCTGAAAGCCTGATATTCCCATTAGCTGGATACCAGATACCAAGTGTGGGAGCACCTTTTATGTATCTGAGAATCCTTTTTACAGCAATGAGATTAGATTTTCTGGGAGCTGATTGACTTCTTGCACAGACACATGTTGCAAACATGATGTCTGGTCTAGATGCAGTTAGGTACAGTAAAGACCCAATCATGCTTCTATAAAGTGTTTGGTCAATCAGCTCATCCTTTTCATCAGACATGACCAGCTTATTTGTGGCCATGGGTGTGCTGCATGGTTTACAATCATTCATATCAAATTTGGTTAAAAGTTCTTTAGCATATTTACTTTGATGAATGAAAGTTCCATTTTGCATTTGCTGTACTTGGAGACCAAGAAAGCATTGCAGCTCACCCATTGCACTCATTTCAAACTCAGCTGTCATGAGTTCTCTAAACTCTTCACACATTTTGGTACATGTGCTTCCAAAAATAATGTCATCCACATAAATTTGGACAATCATTAAATCTTTCCCTCTCCATTTAAGAAACAGTGTTTTATCAATGGTACCTCTTTTGAAACCATTTGAGAGTAGAAAGTTGGAAAGAGTTTCATACCAGGCCCTTGGTGCTTGTTTCAGGCCATAAAAGGCTTTGTTTAGCCTGTAGACATGATCAGGATAAAATGGATCCTCAAAGCCTGGAGGTTGACATACATATACCTCTTCTTGCAATGTACCATAGAGGAAAGCACTTTTGATATCCATCTGAAACACCTTCATGTTGTGGTTGACAGCAAAGGCCAGGAACAGTCTGATAGCTTCCAATCTTGCAACAGGGGCGAATGTTTCATCATAATCAATCCCCTCTTCCTGTCTGTAACCTTGAACCACAAGCCTAGCTTTGTTCTTGACAACAATGCCCCTTTCATCTGTTTTGTTCTTGAAGACCCACTTTGTGCCAATGGGACTGACCTCTTTTGGCAGTGGTACAAGCTCCCATACTTGTTGTCTCTTGAACTGTTGGAGCTCCTCTTGCATGGCTTCTACCCAGCTGTTGTCTTTCAGTGCCTCTTGGTACTTGACTGGCTGATGGAGTGATAGAAAACCAGCAAAAAGACAAATGTTTTGGGTTTGGCTTCTTGTGAGCACCCCTTCATTGATGTTGCCAATGATTTGATCAGGTGGATGAGATCTCAAGAAGATTAAATCTCCTTGATATGGTATGATGGCATTTGTTGGTGAAGGCTGCAAATGTGTATCATCTGAGCTAACCACTGCTGGTGACTTTGATGACCCAGCAGTGGCTTCAAAAGGTGGTGGAATGGGTGGTAATGGAGTGGACCACTGCTGACTTTTATCCACTGTTTGAGGACTTTTGTCAGCAGTAGTTGAGGATATGGAAGCAGTGGTGGATGGGCTACTTTGATCAACAACTGTTGATGTAGCAGTGGTTGAGCTTTGACAATTGTTTTGAACAACTGATGCTTTCCCTTTTGTGGCGGACCATTGAGGGATGATGACTTCATACCCATAGTCTGGTGTTGTATCCTCTGATGGACCTGCACTGTTAGTCTTGATAGCAGTATTTTCAAAAGTGAATTTTTCAAGATCAAACAGTTCAGCAGGATTTGCTGGGATTTTCATTGATGAAAGTTCATTAAACTTTACATCCAAAGTCTCCTCCACTACCTTGGTCCGTGCATTGAACACTTTGTAGGCCTTGGCAGTGGTTGAGTATCCCATAAAATAACCACAATCAATTTTGGCTGCAAATTTTGAAATGGAATCTTTTAAGTTCAAAATAAAGCATGGGCAGCCAAATACCTTGAAGTATGAGATCAGTGGTTTGATTTTATACAGAATTTCATAGGCATTCTATTTGTGCCTGGGGTTGATTAAAACTCTGTTCTGGACATAGCAAGCAGTGTTTACTGCCTCTGCCCAGAAAATTAATGGCAAACCTGAATCTGCAAGCATGGTTCTGGCAGCCTCAATCAAAGTTCTGTTCTTTCTTTCAACAACCCCATTTTGCTCTGGTGTTCTAGGGATGCTGTACTGCCTTACAATCCCTTTCTTTACACAGAAGGCATCCAACTCCCTATTTTTAATTTCTGTGCCATTGTTACTCTTAAAGCTTTTCACTGGAAGATCAAATTGCTTTTCAACCTGTGTCACGAAGTCTTGCAAAATGCCTGCAGTTTCATCTTTAGAGTGCAAAAAGAAAGTCCATGTAAACCTAGAAAATTCATCAACTACAACTAAACAATATCTTTTCTTTTTGAGGCTCATGACTTGTACTGGGCCAAACAAATCCATGTGCAGCATTTGCAAACAATGGGTTGTTTTGGACTCCTCAATGGACTTGTAGGAACTTTTATGCTGTTTTCCTTTTAAACAGGAAATGCAATGTTCAGGACATGAAAACAATTTTTCTGGTAGGCCTCTCACTAAACCATTTTTTGAAATTTCTGTTATTGTCTTAAGATTTGTGTGTCCCAGTCTTTTGTGCCAAAGTTCTGTCTCTTTGTTAGAGGCAGCTGAGAACAGACAGGCATCAGCTCTGGGACACTCTTTAGACATGTCAACAACATAAACATTGCCACTTCTTTGAGCAACAAGTTTTGTTTGACCATTTTTAATTATTCCTTCAATCTCTTTGACCATTTCTGGTCCAACAATCCTACAACAGTCTTTTGTGAAGAATGACCCAAACCCTTTGTCACTCATTTGGGACACACTCAGAAGGTTGAATTTTAGATTGTCTATTAGATTGACATTTTTAAATTTTACATTGCCAGATTGCACTGTTCCAGACCCCAGAACTTTCCCTTTACTATAATTTCCAAAGGATATATCACCCCCACCATGGATTTTAAAGTCTTTGAGGAGGGCTTTACATCCTGTCATGTGCCTGGAGCCTCCACTATCTACATACCATAGACTATCAAAGCATGCAGAAGCTCCCTGCACATGAAGTAAAAGGATTAGTTCATTAAGGACTCCAAAGCCAACAAGGCTTTGGATGGGGTCTCAACAGTGTCTGGTATGGATGCAGTGTGATGGGCAGTGGTTAAGTCAGGGGTTTGGATAGTTTTAGTACTGTTTCTTGCTAACCACTGTTGGGGGTCTTGCCCAATCAACTGCTGGTAACCGAAAGGATGCCTATTCACTCTAGGTTTAGAGGGCTTTTTGTAGACCTCATAAACGTGTGGAATCCTTTGGTAAGACTGTTTTTCCTTGCCCTTTCTGAATTGATTGGCAGGAGGTGCATCAGTAACCTGAACATCTCTTTTGACAGATGTTTGGTTCAGCTGTTTTGTGACAGCTGTTTGAACTGGCACAAACAGTGGTTGTTTCTTTGTGAACTTGACAGATGGTGAAGGTGCTGATGAACTCACGGATGTTTTAGCCATGTACTTATTCTTCTTTTCATTGAAGTTTTTGAGGTACACACATGCCTGAGTTTTATGGTTTGTTTTACCACAAACACTGCAACTTTCAGCAGAAGTAGTGACACTTGTTTTGGTTAAGTCATAAGGTTTTAGATGGAAACAATCTTTTGTTAGATGGTTCCTCTTCTCACAGAATTCACAAAACAAGTTATCAATTTTCTCTTTCTTCTTCCTCTTTTCAGACTCCTTTGTAGTAGAGGTTTTGACCACTGCTGGAATGTCCTTAAGAGGAATGACTTTAGCTTTTGGAGCCTTAACACCATCAGTTGATGTAAAGTCCATTGGCTTGAAATTTTCAAGGATATCACACTCATCAGACCATCTTGGTTTAAATTGATGATTTTCAATCTCCTCAAATGCAGAGGGACCCACTGGTCTGTCAAGTGTGATTCTGTTACCAAGTTTGTCAGTGATTTTCACTTCTTGGCCATCCTTGTTTGTTGGGATGAACTCAGTAGTTTCATCAGTGGTTGAAACAGATTTTCCAAAAGCAGTGTTTTCATCATCATGTTTTCTATAACCAACCCCAAATTTTACATTGCTTTTTATCTGTTTCTCAAGCATAACCTCATACCCTTTGCATGATTCCACGCATTTTTCACAAGTGATCTGGGTGGATTCTAACTCCTTTTTGCAAACTTGGTATTTTTCTACCATAGTTTGGAGTTGGGTTTTGGTTATGCTTTGCTCTTCTTTCAAACTGCTGATCTCTTTTTCCTTTTCAGTCAACTTGTTTTTAAGTTCTTTTAAAGATCTTTCAAATTTGACTTCATCAGTTAAGATTTTGTTCCTAAGGTTTTCATTCACCTCTTTGATGTTAGCAAAAGCAATAATGCAATTGTCAGAACATAGTTTTTCTAGAACTTGAGGTGATACCTGGCAGCAGCCATCATTGCACAATCACATTTAGGATTCTCTTCCTCATCAGCTCTCTCTTCTTCCTCACCAGCCTTTTCATCTTTCTTGTCTTCTTCAGACCATAGATCTACCATTGGTTCAATCAGGGCACCTGAACTTTCTCCCAGCAGTATTTCATCAGTCACAGCAGTAACCACTACTTCAGTCACCTCTTCCACTGTTTCAACCTTCAGCTGTTCCTCCTCAGATTCAACCCCCTCCTGTATTGACTCTAATGCCATCAAACAAAATTCATTGTGAGAAGAATCATTTGAAGCATATAGTGCAAAATTTTCATCATTAAAATTTTTAGGCATACTGCTCCAGTCAACAAACTCTTGACTAAAGAAACTTTGTTGTTCAGGTTGTGTAACTACTGGAGCAGTAGTTTGAGGTGCAGATTGCACTTGTGCCTGGGGAGCATGGGTTTGAACAAATTGGATTTGTGGAGCATCTGTTTGGACATAATGCACTGGCATAGGAGCAACAGCATAGTGAGCAGTGTTCACATGTGCTGCTGGGGCATATTGG